>NW_026652298.1:10998313-11068313 GCF_009828535.3 Hylobates moloch | reverse complement strand
AATTTGGTACGCCGTCTCAAAAGCTATGTGATCCTTTTCACAAAGGGTTAGCGCAGAGAGGGCACAGTTCTGTGGATCCTTCATGGCACACTGCAGTGCAAGTGTCCGGGCGCTGCTGGCCAGCTTTTCCTGCTGGTGGCAGTCCAAGTGGAGGCGGACGATGGTGCTGTTGGACATCACGGTAGTTGCAACTATACTTGTGGCCTCGGTGGGAGTAAAGAGTGTAAACCAGGTCTGCATGATGCTGTCCAGGGCATAAACCCCTGCAAGGAACACAAACAGGCTCTATTACTGACAAGGAGGCTGGCCAGAGGTCCTGCCTTATTTTGACTTTTACAACCAGTGTTTACATTGTTAACCATCATAGGACATGAGCTAGGCTAGAAAATCCTGTAAAGTAATGTGCCTGGGAGAAACCTTTAAGAATAAGGTCATTATGAATTGTTACTCAGTGAAATGCCTGAAAGGAACACGAACTTGCTATAATAAAGAAACAATCCTCTTGGTAGCTGGTATTTGTACTGTGCTGCTTGCCATTTCAGACAATGGCTTTTTGCTAATGAGTTCTAATTCACTGGGGCTTCCTGTCAGAATTTGAGGCTCAAAAATTGCAACCTCACCAAAACAGGGACTTTACATGGCTTGTGTGCTTGTGTGTAAGGTAAAAGTACACATAATACAAAATTTTAAAACACACAAAGCAGCTGGAAAATGTGGCCCATAATCAAGAGAACAAAGTCAATAGAAGCAGACCTACAGATGAATCAAACGTTGGAAATGGCTGACCATGTCTTTAAAATAATCATTTTACGTTCACAGACCCAATATGCCTCACTTGTAGGAAAATCCTAAAAGTGAATGATTTGAAGAGAAGGTACTAGGTCTCAGAGAGAAATCAGGTTTATATCTTGGGGCAGGGGTAGAGAAGTTGTGTGGCAGTTCTTAAATCAGTATTATCTTTGTTTTGCTTCACTAAAGCATGACTTTAATGATGTAAAGATAATCTTTATATTGAGACCAGCTTCCCTTTTTCCAAAATAAAAAAACCATTATACATTAGTGAAAGAAAAATAATAATTTTATAATATAAGTTGTGTCATATCTAAACACTGGGATGGCAGTGTTTTCTCAGCATGAAGTATGTATCCCTTTCTGATGCAAATAAGAAAAAAGAATGTTTAACCAATATTTATGTTAAATAGCAACCATTTGTTTCCGTTGGCATTCTTGCTGGGAATGTACAGTTTTCTTCTGAACTGATCTACTGCTGCAGCGGGGAAATAGCTGAAGGGCCTCACAAAATGGCAGCTTATGGGCAGCCAGGGAATCTTCTTATGGCCAGCTACAATTGCTCACACATCTGGAAGATCACCTAAACCACACCCAGTGGTCATCATTTCTCTGCTGGATACCATGATGTATGCCTTCAGATGATAAAGAAGAAACAGTGCAACTAGGTAACTTTATATCTATGAACTGAATAAAAACAGTTTACTCACTGACTTATACCATTTTAAGTAAGAAGTTGGAGCTCCACAAATGTGACCATTTCAAGTTGAATAATACACGTATGTATAACTGAAGGTTAGGGGTAGGGGATCGGGGAGAAGGGAGCCCTTGTAGACTGCTAGAAGGAGCCTTGGAGAAGTCAACGTAAAAGAGTAAATATGTTCACGTGTTTGTAATTGACAAGTTAAATCCTACCATGAGGCACCTAGGAAAGCTTCTGTTCCAGAGTTTACCTACCGACTTCAGTAGCACACGTTACCAGCCACCTCACCATCTCCCGCCGTCGCCAATTTAAGGTTGACAGTGTCATTCGCATAACCTATAAAAACAGGATAACAAAATGTTTTGGAAAATTATCCTGAGTCAACGAAAAAAACGGGGGAGGGGATAAACTATAAGGCATATAAGGCATACCTACTGTCTACCACCAGGAAGATGAAAGCATAATTTAGAGCAAAGCTCTACATATGAATTTGGATTTGCCCATGGCTACCCCAGGTGGCCTTGCCACAGCCACATTCTCCTCCTGGCAAGAGGCCCATATTCTCCTCCTGGTGGGCCCACTGACCAGATGTGGTAGCTGAACCAGTTACTCTATCTTTTCTCATCTGCAAAATCAGAGGGCTGGACTGGAGCATTAAACACAGCCCATGCCCTTTTTCCCTCCCCAGATTTAACATTCCATAGTTCAGTTTCTGAGGTTCCTGTGAATTCATTCTAACCAGGAACTCTCAGTGGGGAAAGAGGTATTTTAAAATAACCATTTTAGTTATTCCTTCAATCTCTGGTTGCTTTTTTCTGGTGACCATGAAGGTAACTCCAGGTTTATGGGGGAAAAAAACCATCCTTGATATCATTAGTTATCTGATTTTGTTTTTCACTTTCTAACAAGAAGTCCCTAAATAAACATATCTACCTCTTCATACTTCCCCCATTCTTTAAAGATTCAAAATATCCAGGGACGGCTAGATGCGGTGGCACACGCCTGTAATCCCAGCAATTTGGGAGGCTGAGGCGGAATGGATCACGAGGTCAGGAGTTCGAGAACAGCCTGGCCAATATGGTGAAACCCCGTCTCTACTAAAAATACAAAAATTAGCCAGGCGTGGTGGCGTGCGCCTGTAGTCCCAGCTACTCAGGGGGCTGAGGTAGAAGAATTGCTTGAACCCAGGAGGCAGAGGTTGAAGTGAGCTGAGATTGTACCCCTGCACTCCAGCCTGGGTGACAGAGTGAGACTCCATCTGAAAAAAACAACAAAAACAAGAAAACACAAAATATCCAGGGACATCATATCCCCAAAGGCCCTGTGGGATTCCTTTTAGGTTCTAGAAATACTCACAAAGGGCCTGTGAGATTCCTTCTTAGGTTCTAGAAAGAATGAGTTAAGGAATAAGCTCTCAAGCATATCCTATTTACCATGAATTCCAAATAACAAGAGAGCTCATGTTAATGGTTCTTTCTGCATCACACCTTTAAGATGAGGCAAATGGTGACAAAAATTAGCCAAATAACAAGAATTAAAAAAAAAAAAACTTCTGAACCATCACTATATAGCTTAAAAGCAATCTTCTATACCCTTTGCTTGTACAGTGGTAGGTACATTTTCCTGTGATCCTATTATTTAAACATTATTAGTCACTGTAAGGGAGAATCCACAACTAAAAAACCAGATTAATTATCCAATCAGGGGATTATACTCCCCATACTTTAGGTAACTGGGGTATAACAATTTTGTTCACTGCTTTTTAATGCGAAGAAAGCAAATGTTAATAGAGATTCCATGAGAAAAATGAAACAAACTTTTTAGTTCCTGGTTTATCCAGTGATCTGTTCAGAAACTATAAGGAAGCAAACATCTATCTGCATGACGAACTCGAAATGTCCTTGGTATTCTGTTCTACTGAAATCTAAAACTGGACTCTGGCCTGATGACTCCTCCTTTACCTATTTTTCTCAGAGTTATTAAAAGGAGCTAGAACTGCCCACCTATTATGAAAATGCAAACATCAATAAAAATGTATACTTCCTCTAAAAGTTTAACCCTAACAACTGAATCTTCATTATACATGCTAGCTTTATTTAAGTCTCTTATTAGCAATAATTCTTCTCCCTTCATTCAAAGGATAAACAGTGTGGTTAAGGCTGCAATTCAGAAAATGATTTTTTTAAATTGAAAGACACAAATTAGGCTGCTAAATGTACAGTCCATGCACCTTACATAGCAGTCTGGTTCAGCTGGGAATGACCACGTCTCTGAAATACAGTTCTCTCCTGAAGTCTAACAGATTTGTACTCCAAAGAGTCATTTACCTGCACTCAAAAATCCAATCAAACAAAAACAACCCTAAGAGGTGCCTTTATTTAGCAGTCTTTGATGTCCCAGGAAAGACTACCAGTCATGTACCTGCAGGCCCAGCTCCAGAGACACTTTCAAAAGAGTGATGTCTGGCAAACTGTCCATGAGAGTTGCTATTTTAAATGCATCTTGGGCAAGCTTGAAGATGTGTGATGAGGAGTGAATGTTTTTCTGGATGGATTCTAATACTGTTTCCAGCCTCCGAACATCGCCTGCAATGAACAAGGGAAAACCAAACCAAACCAAATCAAAGCAAAGCAAGACAATCAAACAAAAACCATACAACCATACACACACACAGAGGAGAAAAAAAGAAACAAAACAAAACATAAAGCACAAGTTAATTTACCTAACATGTTCACAGATGGCACAGGTGTTACAACTAGGGCTCCCATAATTGCTGAAATGTCTATGAATCTCGGCTTCACAAAAAAAGATACACCGAGACACACCCTCAATGACTCAAAGCACATATGAACCAGAACCAACATGAGACAGCAAACAGCTCTCCTAGTTCCTACTTATGTATTTTTGGTGAATATTTCAGGAAGAAAAAAATGTAACCCAACTTGTAAATCTGCTTCTGAATTTCAACCATTTGTATTTTCTTGGCATGGTAACTAACCTGAACTCTGCTGGCAGCAAGTTAATGATGCAGGTAAATGAGGAAAATGCCACCTGTTTTGCCTTAAAAGCTAACATCTAAAGAAAAAGATCCTTTCAACCTATCTGACATTAACACCACTGCTGAGAATTTGATAGAAAACAAGACTTAAAAAAAATAAACAGGCAAATGAATGAAACAATTATGAGGCCTCAGGACAGTACAGTACCTTTGGCTGCAGTTAGCATGGTGGATGCCAGCTCACACTGCTGGGACTCAATGTGGCTTAAAGTGAACCAGCGAGGGTAGCGGTTGGGAACAACTGATGCAATGTGGTGTGGGCGGGTGAGGTCTCCTGATGGAGCAGTAGATTCCAATACTAGTAACCTATAATGAGAAGACAAGGAAGGTGGCCCCTAGTTATTTCTTGACCATGTCCTTGGCCAGAAAGACTGGCCAGCAGAAGCCAGAGGAGTGGGTAGATGTTCAGGCCTCTAGTTCAGCAAGGGCTGGTACAGCTATACTCTGCTGTGTGGGTGCAAAATACCTAGATTTTTTTGGACTATTAATTGTTTGCTAATAATAACTGTTCATCACCCAAACCTTGTTAGTTGTTCATCACCCAAACCTAAGAGATTTTCTTTCTTTAGCACCATTCAGAAAATTATAATATTCAAAGAAATTAAGATATGCAAACACTGAAGAACTTTTAAACACAGGTCTTGATGTTTACCTAAAAATTTTGAATTGTATGACTCAGAAAATATATCAACAGAAACTGATAGTGAAACGGATATTTAAGACTGAGATCACAGTCAGGAAGCAGTGAGTACTTAACATGAATAAGCTTAACCTATTTAAACATAAAACAAGAAGGGAAGGAAGACAAAAATTACCTCTTTTCCATCCATTCATACTTTCTGCACAATTAGTTTCTTATGACTCCAGGAATTTGACATTAGACTATGTTCTACCAACCATATTACAGAAGATAAACGTGACCTGTCTGTCCCTTGACAGTTTTGCATAAATTCAGAGTGATTTCTGATTTCTTATTAAGAATATACTGTCATGGTGAAACCCTGTTTCTACAAAATATAAATAGTTGAGTGTGGTAATCCCAGCGCCTGTAATCCCAGCTACTTGGAAGGCTGAGATGGGAGGATCAACTGAGCCTGGGAGCCATGATTACACCACACTGTACTCCAGCCAGGGCAATAGAGCAAAACCCTGTCTCAAAACAAATTAAAAAAGAATATGCTGATGAAAAAATTTCTAAAAACAAAGCACATCTTTAGTAATCTCTTCTAAAAGTACCAAAAAGCTTAGTAGAGTACCTAAAACTGAAATAATTTATTTACAACCATCAAAATGCTGGCCTTCAGTCAAGTACACCAGTGTTAAGAACTATGAAATAAGATAAGAGCTGGAGACCACGGAGAGTCAGCTGGGTCTGGGAGTGATGCTGGCCTCAAGGCCCCACCCAAGAGCAATTATTGTCTGGTAAGCCAAATGGCTCATTCTCTTCTCCTTTTATCTAGGAACAAAAAGATGCCAGCAGTAGAGAAGGTGGCAAGGTAGGCAGTTAAGTAGTAAGAATATTGGCAGGGTATCTATTTAGCTTTTTTTTTTTTTAAACTCAGAATATCCTCGTATTCACAGGCAGGTCTTGCCAGACTTACTGTAGAAGAAACTAATCAACATCCCTGGGAAGATGAGAAAATGAGTGCTGAAGATGACCTCCCTTAGCCTTCCCCTTCCAGAAGGACTAAGAAGCAAGAGAGCTACATCTCTCTTTTCCTTCCTGTTCCCTGGGCTGCCTCGCAATACCTGGTGGGGCACATACCTGCCTTCCATGGCAGACCTTTGGCAGGATAGTAGTGGCAGATAGAAGAGAGAAAGTGGAAAAAAAATTCCCCTGTACCCTGCTAGTATTCCCCACGAAGAAAATGCCTTGGCAGCAACCAAGGACAAATATAAATGAGTTTGGGAGTGTTAGAAAAGCAAGCCTTTCTGCCTGGCACATACCATTACATAAGCCAGAACCACACAGAAACTTTATGCTATTTTACCCTTAAACTTTGCCAGTGGTAGTAGCAACAGCATCTGGTGGCATCATAACATTAACATCTTCCCTTTAAAACAAGATTAGAATTCCTAAGATTTGAGTAAGTATAGAGCTGAGCATATGTCTTCGTAAGACAGCTTCCATTTCAGCTTCCAAAAATAAAAATAGGAACCCACTTATTTTAAAATTGTGCTCTAAAACATAAACCAAGTGGTATAATGTTAATTTGGTGGGGGACTTTTGCTGATGTTTGTTATTGACTTATTTTTTGGTATTTTAAAAATAGAAAAAAGAATACTTAGGAATATTCTCCAGCAGGTTAGTAAGATTCCCTATTGCCAAGGAAAGCATGTCAAATTACAGGATGTCAGCCTTAAAACACACTGACACATAGGTATACACACAGACACATACACACATCCTATCACTGCATAAAAAAGAGGCATCCTGATAGACATAAGCTACACTCAATACTTTCAGAACAGAGTAACTTTGGGGACACTGGTAATTTATAGGCAAGGATTTGTTTTAGAATCTACTTCACTGATTACAGACATAGAATCTTTGATGAAAAGCTTCTTGAGATCAAACTATTAATCAGCACACACAAGCTTTTAGGTCTACAGCATGGCTTGTCCTTAGGTGATTAAAAGGATGTCTAATCTGTACTTTCCATTAGAAGCATAGGAGTGTTTTATTAATTTTTTTAAAGGAAAAAGAAAATGATGATGTTTTAAGACAGATGGATGTACCTTTTAGGTCCTTAAAATTTCAAGGTTATTTGTAAGATTAAAATATAATCTTGAGCTCATTAAAATATTCACCTTGAACAAATCTGTGATAAAAATAATTATTATGTGAAATAACTTTTAAAAGAATGTAGAAATAAAAAGGTGGGTAGTAGAGAACAACATATTCTAATTGCTATCGCTGAAAAGGAGGGACCGATGAGGAGATGGAAGCAGTCAGAAGAGAGGCAGGCAGAGCCTGAAGGACCCAGCGACTCCTTCACTGCTAAATGCACGTCCCACCTTCTCTCAGCCCCCAGTGACTACAGATGTGCCTTGGCAATACAGGGAGTTGCTTTCCTGCACTACTGATGGAATGTGGAATTACAGCAGGTGTGAAGGTCTCCCTCAATTATATTCAAGCCAGTATATTTACTATTTACTGCTGCTTCAAAAATCTATTTTTTCAAAACAATTAATTATTTATGAAGGTTTCAACTGTTGCTGTTTTGTGATTAAATGGCTTGAATTGTGCTTCACGAAAAAGCGGGAAAAAGCCACGGTGTGCTTGAGTCTGATAGCAGCAAGGATAATTCTTCCCTTACTTTAAACAGAAGCAAAACAAGCCAAAAAGCAAATCACCTCCACGACAATCCAGAAAGCATAAATACATAGTTTCTTTAGCTTTTCTGCTGCCTATAAGAAACATGAAGGAGCAAGTCAGTTAACAACCGTGCTTCCCAGTGGGAATGTGGCCTGCCTCTGCCCAGCTGGGCTGTGAATACATACCGCATTGCTCTCAGTGCAATTTTGTATGCCAATTCAGCATCGTGAGGTAGGAGAGAGGTGAAGAGATACTTGGCAAATGTGTGCATTGGAACGCTCTCCCGATGGATTACTTCACCTAAACCACTATATGGTCCGGCTGTGGGAAGAGAGCATACACATTTTACATTCCTAAAAAACGAACTAACACTTCTTGTAAAGCATATTTTTAAAATGTCACATATAGTTATAACATATACAAATAAGAATTTCAAGTAAATGTCATCGAAAGGAATATAATCCTTAATCAAAAAAGATTCTTCAGGGTATAATATCCCTTACAGGTTTCACCTCATAAACAAACCCCCAACTGTCCCACAGCTAAATGGAAAACCCAGAACTCAGGGGCAGACAGCATTCACAATACAAGTGCCTCAGAGAAAGGAACCCTCTATAGCATAAAACCTTGCTGCATTTGAGCAACATCCTCTCTCAATGTGTGGCATCAGAGCATCTTGATTTGCAAATGCACAGATGACACCACAGCTTCACTATGGAACCTACCCCTGGACTCAAGAAGGGTTACGGGCACAAATATGCCAGGTTTCCAGAAAATGGTGCTCTGTATCGGGGTGAGAGGTATGGGAGGATTCTGAACCACAGCTCTCTAACTATACGCATTGTTGCCTCTAATGAGTAGCAACAGATATTAATTCCCAGAAAGTGACTATTAATAAAAAGAATAGTTACCCATTTGATACGCATCATAGGCAAAAGAAAAAAATTAAAGTAACTGGAAATTTACTACTCTTTGGGCTCCTGAAAGCCAATTTTAAAAGCAAAATTACACTTAAGCTGTCAAAATTCATTTCTTAGTAAATTCTGACAGGCATGGTGGCAGAGCTGACTTCCCCTGTGTGCTCCTTGAATGCTGCTTTGAGAAGCGCAACACAGACTTTTAAAATAAATTCTAAAAGGAAACCACAGTGGTTAGTTCAACCACTTTGCACTAAGGTACTCTGAGGTTTAGTTACTGTAAAGTGTTTAATAAATTAGTTCCCATGTCACCTTCGGGTAACATCTGTTTCATGATTTCTAGAATTATGAACCATGACACCACTGCTCAGAGGACATGCTGTATTTGTTTTCCACGAGAAAAATCAGTGTGGTGAAGAGTTTAGAATGCAAGAAATGCAGTTCAGAAGAAATGGTAAGAACAGTTACTGAACTGGTGGTTGGTTATGAGCACAATATATTCTAGGTCATTTTAATGGAGGTTATTTTTTAATTCAGTTGAGTTTTTTGATAGTATTTTTGAATTATTATTTAAGTACTTTAAAAATCATACAAATTTTTTCACCTAAACTAACATCTAATCTAAATCTCTAATTTTACTAAATCCATTAATCTTTAATTTTAAATGTTTTAGTGATTTGATATTCTTCAAAAGTTCATAGAGCATTATGACTGCACCTTTTGTTCATATACCAAGGCTACATTATTTAAGTTATTAACTGTTACAGACTAAATATGTATTTCTTCCCAAAATTCACATTTGGAAGCCCCCAGCCCCAATGTAATTGTATCCAAAGTTGGGGCCTGCATTAAAGTAAAATGAGGTCATAAGGGTGGGGCCCCGATCCAACAGGATTAGTGTCCTTGTAAGAAGAGACACTAGAGAGCTTGATCTCTCTGTCATGTGAAGACACAGAGAAAAGGTAGCTGTCTTCAAGATAGGAAGAGTGCCCTCATCAGAAGCCAATGATGAGGGTGGCATCATGATTTTAAACTTCCCAGCCTCCAGAACTGTGAGAAATACCTTTCTGTTGTTTAAGCCACACAATCTGTGGTATTTTGTTATGGCAGCCCAATCTAAGACACTAACTATTTTACTTAAGGACTAATTATAGCAAATCTATAGATTAGCCATGGTCTTCATTTCTCCTTCATTTTCTTTCACTGTTTCCCTTTAAACCACCAAGTTACCTTTTTTATACTATTCAGGAGATCCAGGATACATAATCAATTATTTGCTATGATATCACTCAACAAGTAAAACATTCAGTCAGGTATCCAATAATTATTTGTGGATTAATAATTAGTGTAATTCCTGGACTCTAGTGTACTACTGAATAATGACAACTTGACATTTTGCACCAAGTTTCCCCAGAGGTGCTTGTTCGATATGCTAATTTATCTATCCAACATTGTGGCTAGGAGGGATTAATACTAGCAACAATACTGGGTTACTCCTTCCTCTTTCCAGATATCTGGGCCTGCTAACTAATTTGCCTCTGACATTTGCAAAGAGTATAACTGCACGAAGAACTTGGTGCCCTCGTGTAGTCAGTTCAGTCATGGAGTTCTCAATCTTCTAGCATTTACAGTAACGGCCCTGTGGCCTCCCCGTCTTGGACTGCCTCCTGTCCTGCACCTGTTCACTCTTTGTGGGCCTTGCAGGGCCAGGAAAGGAGAAGAGGCAGAGATGAGTCAATAGTGCTCCTTCTCAGGCACAGTACTCATAAAAATGTTTGACGGGAGGGATGGACAAATCAAGACTAGGGCAAAGTTCAAAAATATTAATGAAAAATGAACATGGAGACGTATTTAGGAAGGTAAATAGATACCACACACTATCAACTTTGAAAATCACAGATCTTCTTTCTAAACTTCAGTATAAGGGAAATCAAAAGTCAGTCAGTAGAGCCAGTGACAGGCAGCATTTAAAAAATGCTTGTGACTAATGACATTGCTTATAGCAAAAGGAATTATACGGGAGAAAACTGAAAGAAAACAGTAATTGAAGAATCAGGATCACCCTTGAAATTTGTCAAGATGGGCTTTTTATCTTTACAGGGAAAAAAACAGGTTCAGGAGAGTGCTTCAAAAAATTACTATTGGGAATTTTTACCAAAATTAAGCATGCTATTAAGAAAGTTTACCTCAGGAGCATTTTCCCTTTAAAATGCATTTCTAAAACATGTAAAAGTATAATATGTTTAAAGAAAATGTTTTATTTTAAGTAGATCTTTTGCTTTGGACAAATGAAAGGGGTGCTGAAAATCTAAATCCCTTCCCTATATGTAGTAGTTCTGAACATAAGATGAATATAACATACTTTATGAGCCTATCAATCACAGAGAATCCCATAATAACACACTAATAACACACGTACTTGAGAGATAGAAGCAATAGTTAGACACCACCTAAATTTGCACAAAAGATTACACTACTACACGAATTACATTTACCTTTTTAGAGGGGAAAAAATCTGAAAAATAGTGTCAGCCAAGATTTGTTAGGCCCTTTAAAACTTAACTTTGTGAGAAGAAGGAAATTAGACCGTGCCTCAGAGATTCCATGAAACTTTTTCCTTGATCAATCTGTGCCTAATGAATCCTCTGAAATAACTAGTCAGTGCAGCGGAAATTCACTTGCGCAGCCTTCAGTCGTTTGTTAGCGTGTGCGTATGACATATTCAAAACCCAGGTATCATGTAACCGCCAACAATTTGGAGGAAGGCCAGCCAATTACTGTTTTATTATTTAATTGATCAAGGAAATAGGAACATGGCTGCCAATAATAATGCACTAAATATCAAAATTGCATTTATTTCAGAAACAACACAGTCTAAATGAAATAGGTTCTTTTCAAGGTTTGAGGCATTAAATGCAGCTATTTTGTAATAGGCTATCATATATAACCACCTAAATCAAATGATACAAATCTAAACATCCATGCTTTTTTATTCAGTGACACTATTTTTTAGACAGCGGACATGTCTTTGATACCCCATGACTATAGTAATCAGGATAACTACCATACTAAATGCATTCAGATAGTACTTTTAACATAAGAAAGATTAGCACCTAAGTCAAATTGGCTAAATAAGTGGAAAACTTCTGTATCAGGCTACCTTCTAATAGGAAGACTGCTTGCTTGCGAAAAATTTTCACCAGTGTGTCATCCAATTCAATTTCCTGAAGCTTAGAAATGAGCTGTTCCTCATTCCGGCAAACTTTCTCTTGTGTGTACAGCCCATCAGGCATGATACGCTGCTGTCCCAGCCCTATCAGGGCTACTTCCACAGCCAGCGTTAAATAGGATTCCCCTTCTTCTAAGAATTTGTGTGCAGGTAGATGCTGGTATTCCAGAGACTTGCACTGTCCCATATTCTCTGCAAAATGCCACAAAAGAAATCAGATTTCAGAAACTACTTTTGCAGATGATATGATAAGTACAAATATGTATACTTCCCAGTACAAGCAAATGAATTATAGACTAATGTTGAGAAAGCCAGAAAACATGTTTTTTAGGCTAAACTGCAGTCTTCCAGTATCTTTTTAAAAATGACCATGAACGATTAAATGTTTATGTTTTGGGGGATATAACATTACAAATACTTTTCTCCCTTGAAAATAAATCACCAAAGAAAACGATAAATCTAAGAAAATTTGAACTAAGAATACTTAAGAGAAAAACAAAATTTAATTACACAATAGTAAAATTAAATGATGACTTGCACTCACCACTTTTTAAATCCTGGCATTCAAAAGGTTTCCATAATAAAAACAGTAGGGAACACAACATATGTAACCCAATTTCAAGTCCTTTTTATTATCCAAGAGTCATCAGTTATCACAAGAGGAATGATTCTTTGAACATTCTCTTGTCTCCATTAAAGTGCTTCTATTACAAATTATAACAAACTTCAACCATTAAACTCCCAAGGAAAGCAAATTCAGACTCATGCCTTTCAGCCTCCTGACAGTGTCTGGGTTACCCACAGTCCATGAAGGCAACTATCACGGGGGAAATTATGAAGGGGCAAGACTTGAGCTCATCCAGCCATGGAAGCAACAAAGGGACATCGTTACTCCCTGCCTTACCTCCACCCACTGCCCTTGGGCAGTCTTTTGAGTCAAGATTCTTAAGTTTCAATGGGCCGAAGTGAAATCTCAAAACACAGCTTTCAAGGAATGTATGATATAAAACAGTTTTAAATGACATTTAATACTCCCCCTTAAAGTAGACTAAAATATTTAAGTGACAAGTCACTTTCAATGCAAAGACAAATTTGAAAAGCACCTAAACTAGATTTTCTAGTTCTAAATGCTAAGATGTACATCTTTATTTTATATCTTTATGCTAGGAAGTAGTCATAAATGTGGATAAATTCATAGATACAGAATCACTAGTTAGAAGAGAATAAATATTTTTAAGATTCTCAAAACATGCTGCCAACTATAACTCTAAGACTTTTCCCAGTTTTGTAGCAGCCTGAGTGAAAGCATGAGAGTGCCCATTTTCTTGCTCTCTTGCTCACCAAAGGTGCTGTTAACTACATGGTTCCATAAAACATAATGTAAAGAAAAACAATGACTACTGCCATTCAGGGTTTAGAAAAAGAAAAGCACATGAGACAAATGTCAATGGTTTTACCTGTAAAATCTGAGAAACCAGAGAGGTTCTCATCATCAATGCGGCAGGCTTCCATAAGGCTACTGAAGAGGGTGCCCACAGGGTCCAGGGGATGTCCAACCCAGCCCTCCAGATTGGTTATCAAGGTTATGCTTTTATGGGGTAGCTCTGTGTAAGAAAAGGGAATTGAGAAATGGGGGAGTAGAAGGGAGATGAAGGGAAAGAAGTGGGGGAAACAGAGGCTTTACCATTTAATAGCAGCAACCTGATAAATCAGTTCTGAATTCTGTTCAAAATTCTCCTTTAATTAAGAAACCAATCAAAAGGTACCGTAATCCCCAACTTGTCAACTATTTTGAGTCTAGAGGTTCATCTGTAAGTCAATATAAATGGTACTGAATTCCCACGACAGCTCCCAAACATCTATTTAATTCGTATGTCTAGGGTACTGAGTCAACATTACTACTTACACTATTAAATTATGTTGTATAGGGAAAAATGAATTCCAAATTTTCTTTTGAGAAATTAGGAACAACTCCCCCACTTCCCTAGAAGGGGGCATTAGAGAGGACTAAGAAGTCCCACTGGAATTATCAATTGGTAACTCTACCACGATACACAGAAGAGACCTCTCTAAATCAGTGTTAACTGGGTCATGTAAATTGAGGACCTGAAGGCAGCTACAGCTTAGGTTAGACTTGTATTCCCACATGAATATCCTTAAATTACCCCCTATCACCTTATGAAAGTCTTCCTTAGTGTGAATCTGTAAGTCATTTAAGAGAAAACCTTTGCCATAAAGGGGAATGATAATAGACGATTATATATAATTTGAACGAAATAAATCCTTTTCATTTTCTTCACAGAATATTAATGCTTTCAAGTTAAACTGCAGAATGCGGGGATAAAAAGCTATGTTTAAGATATATTCCATTGTTGTAAATAATGCAATATTTTACATCTAAGTGTTTCCTAAAGTAATAAATAATAGTAGCTTCTTCTTTTCTTTTTTTTGAGAGGAGTTTCACTCTTGTTGCCCGGTCTGGAGTGCAATGGTGCGATCTTGGCTCACTGCAACCTCCACCTCCCGGGTTCAAGCGATTCTCTTGCCTCAGCCCCAAGTAGCTGGGATTTATAGGCAAGTGCCATCACGCCTGGCTAATTTTAGTAGCTCCTTCTTAAAGGAAAACATAACAAAATTTACATACAATATAAAACATACAAGAAAAATATTGCCATGTAAATATCTGAAGAACCATTTCATGAATCCAACGTTCCTTCACAAGTCTTCTGGTTTTAAGCAATCAACTATCAGTACATAAAAATGAAAGACAGGCTGGGGTGGTGAATCACGCCTGTAATCCCAGCACTTTGGGATGCCGAGGCGGGCGGATCACCTGAGGTCAGGAGTTCGAGACCAGGCTGGCCAAAATGGTGAAACCCTGTCTGTATTAAAAATACAAAAATTAGTTGGCCGCAGTGGTGGGTGCCTATAATCCCAGCTACTCGGGAGGCTGAGGCAGGAGAATCGCTTGAACCCAGGAGGCCGAGGCTGCAGTAAGCCGGGATTGCGCCACCGCACTCCAGCCTGGGGGACAGGGTGAGACTCCATGTCAAAAAAAAAAAAAAAAAAGAGAAAAACCAGCTTGGCACAATGTATTGAAATTTAAGTTGAGTCTTAGATTCCCTGAAAAGGTCCTTCTATTCAGTTTCTGTCGCTGGCTTTCATAAACATAATTAATAGGAAAAAAGAAACATAAGCACTACTCCTGGAAACAACCAAATAAATATGTTTGCATATATGTATATGTATATGTATATGTATATGTATATGTATATATGGATGGGGCTAAAGGAAATGCTGTGCTTATATAAACAAATATATTGTCAAGTGATGGAAACTGAGGAAATGTGAGAAATCAAAAATAAATCAAATAAATCTGGTTTTTTTTCAGAACCAATAAGCTAACACATCATGCCAAATAATTTTGAAAATGTGTAAGATATTCCATTTATTAATCTTGGTCCATAACAAGTAGCTGTTATGGTACTTTAGACTTGTAACAGCTATGAAAAGCCTATTTTTAAAATATGGAAAAACAATTACCAAAAATAAAAGGAGGGAAAGACATAGGTATAGAAATGTAATCCTAGTAATACCTAAGAATGGTTGAAAATAAAAGTTTTCATAGCTTGCACGATAAAAGAGAAATGGGCCTAAGAATGGTCTAGACCTAAAGATTACAGAATTATCTCAAAGACAATCAAAGGAGTCTAAGTTAACATACTCTGTAACTTACCCAAATGTAAACATGTTTAGGAACATTAGTTAGTTAGGAACTAACATTTTTACACTTTCCTTTTTTATTACAACATTTTAAACAAATTTTAAAAATCAACATTTATTCATAAAATGTATAATGTGATTTTTTTAAAAAATCAGATGATCATCACGAATTGGCTCTTTTTGCACAGTATAACAAGTGCTGTACTCTTTGTTTGAATATTATCCTTTATACTATTCAGAAATAAGTTCCTTTCATCATAGACTGTGTATGTGTGGAGGAAGAAGGATTTCAGAAAAATTTTCCAAAGTACCTAGCAATGTAGTTTGCACACACCAGTGATGATATGAAGAACATAATGAACTGGACAAAGTCATGACAATCGGGGCTCTCACATTCCAATCCCATCTGAGCTTCCCCCTTTCTTTGGTTCAACTGTAACTTTTGACTTTTTTTTACTGTTAGAAGTTACAACAGACACTTGCTCCAACCTCTAGCCTTTTAATAATTTTTAGTTGTACTCTAGTATGTGTATAATCACCCAAGCATTAAAAACAAAAATATAACCAAAACAACAAAAACAAAAACCCAGCAACTAAAACTATCCCTCTTAATGAAAAATAAAATCACAGAGTGAAAACAAACCTGCTAAAAATAAATAAATAAATAAATAAAATTTATACCTATAGAAGGAACAAGATGTACATGGATTAATCAGAAAAAGCATATACATTTCTTTATCTGATCAATGTCTTATGCATATAATTCAACCCTTTGCAATTACTATTACTCAGTAATGGTTATTCAAAATTTAAAAGATTAATAAACTGAGATAAAGAGAAGTTAAATGTGTTCTTTCAGCTGACAGCTCATCAAATGTCATTTACAGAATTTGAAAAATCCAGCTCTGTTCTGGTCACTTTAAGTAAATATAATAACATGTCCTGATGTACAAATTACTACAGCTAAAAAGTTTTAGAATGCTTACACATTGTGCCAAGCTTTGCTTTAAGTGCTTTACAGAAATTAACTTGGTTTAATCTTCTCAACAACTCTAAGAGATAGGCCCTCTACTGAGCCTCATTGCACAGAAGAGAATTCAAAATCACAGAGACGTCAACTGATTGCCTAAGGCACCCATCTGGGACGTTAGGATTGCTGGGATTCAAGCACAGGCTGTGTCCTTATTGTTAGAATTAAAATACACTTCCACAAAATAAGGTATTTAGCTAACATGCGTTTTAAATAATTTAGACATACTAAATAGTTATTAAAACAATAAAGAAAATTATCCCCCTTAAAAAAGTAACTAACCTGAAAGATTAAAAAAAAATCTTTGCTTACAACATTCAACTATGAAAAAAATGTCCCAAATTTCTCACAGATCAGCCATTATTTTAAATGAATGGTGAGTAACGCCATCATCTATGGTTTTAGTTCTAAAAGCCATCTCTCCCAGAACACAAAACCTAGTAATGTCATCACCAAGAATCCCATTCCAATGGAAACAAACTCCTTCACATTCACCTTTTTTTTGGGTTCGGAACATTTCCAACTGTTTCTGCTGCTGTCGTCTTAATGTATTAACAATAGCTATTGCTAGTCTCAGTGCTTCTCTGGGGTACCCATGAGAACGTAATGCGTCCACTCTTGCACAGGCTGTAGGAACATGTTCTAAAACAGAAAGTCAAGGGGGTAAAGTTGCCACTGTCAGATATATCCATAAAAAAAGAATTTAATAGTAAGATGTTTCTCTCAAAATACTATTAAAAAGACACAAGAAACCATTTCTGAACTTGGATTTGAATGAAAAACTCAGCTCCTATTGCCAAGCATTCATCCATCTGCCATTGAATCCTTCAATTCTCCACCTCCCATTCCAGTAATGCTATAGAAACTAAACAAAGAAGTAAGTCATGGAAATGTCTTTCCGGTTTGGTCACTTACCATGCCAGAGGGGCCACCCGCGGGAGTCGAAGAGGGAGTTTTCAGTGTCGTCATGGTAACAGTAGTTGGTGTATAGGTCACTGCTGATAATGTGCTGCAAGTGGCTATCCTGCCAGTGGAGATCACATGCCTCGATGGCTCGGGTGAACACTGTCCGATGTGGCCTGTTCGATGAATCTGTTTTTTCCACAATTCAGAAAGCCGTGTCAGCTATTATTCACATGTGAATAAATCAGTCATACCATTCTGTGGCCAGATGTTCATGAACACACCCACACACATTGTCCTGCACCCACTAAGCAGAAGGGTGAAGGGTGAATACTCTCACATCCTAAGTACTAGGAGGCAGGTCAGCCCAAGAGCCACCATTCACTCACTTGTTTATCAAACACAAACATTCTGCAGCCATTAAAGCTAAGGTTAAAGGCATCCTGCAAAAAGAATTGTCAAGTCTAGTTTCCATGCCAAATACACTCAAAGGAGGCACTCGGCACAAAAATCACAGGAAAACTCACTGCTCCCCACTTCTGAGGTGCTGTGGTGGGCTGCCCTGATGGGATCAACAGCTCTCACAAACACTATGCAAGAGATGCGACACCAGCCATGGAACCTTTCAGGATTATGCAGTCAGCCTTTAAAGATATGCATAAGGGTTGTGCTTTTGGTTGTATTTTTTAACTATATTGTGCGGTTTTGCACAATTAAAACTATTATGCTTCTTGGGATATAACGCTTAAATACCACTTTATATCCCAAAGGGCATAAATGCATATATTTAACATTTCACAAAGCCACACAACATAGCTACAAAACAAACCAGCGCACTTACCTTGCCCCTACAGGCTGCCTCCTGACTCCTGGGCAGGTTCCATGACTGGTGTGATGTCCCCAGCATAGTGTATGCCAGGGCATCACAAAAGAGCAGAGCCATACACTCCGAAGAGGGTTCAAGTTTCAGGACCTGACGGAGAAAAGAAATGTTTGGGGAATAAAGGATATTCTCACCCCAACTCCTGGGATTATTCAATTCCTAAGGATCATATGGTTCAAATTCTACCTGCACACCCACCCCTTGGGTTCCCACTCTAAACTTACCTTCAACTGTGGCACAAACTAGCAGTCCTCAACTGGAAATCAGGTTAACAAACTATTTTTATTTATGTGTACTTAACCTAGTTCAAGTATACCCCTCATTGTTCTGAGACTTAATTAAACGAGAAGCAAAATCTGGAGCTTCCTTAATTGGTAAGATTTCATTTTCCTGTCACTGGACCTTTGGCTGAGCACAGACATAAGGGAAAACACAAAAATCAAAGGACAACTGAATTGAGAAGAAGAGATTGGAGAACTCATCTACGCCAACCCCTTTACTCTGCTGATGGAACTGAAAAGCAAGGGAAGTAAAGTGACTTGCCAAGGTCACACCGTCAGGCAGTGACAGTGGAGATTAAAACACAGATATCCTTACTGCAAATTCAGCTAATTCAGCTGGTTTGGAAGGGCTTTTGACAAGTCTTTAACAAAGAGACATTACTTCAGTTTGGTCTCAGGTCAGCTTAGCTATCTGTACCTGAATGGTAGACATATCAAAATGCACGTGTGATAGATCATTTGAGAGGCACAAATAATGATGATCTGTTATGGCTCCCACCCAGACTCCTCACTAGAGGTGGATGGATAGAGAAACTGCAAGGGAGAAGGCAAAGCCCTACATTTAAGGACGTTTGGAATCTATTGGGGCTTTTTGCTGAGCAGAATAAACATACCCACGCCCAGCAAGAAATTGGTTTCATGACCTCTCACAGTCAATTGATCAAATGTTTCAAAGTCCAAGCCTCACATAAGTGTTTTTTAGCCTCACGTAAGTATCTTTTGTCATTTCATTTATTTTGTTAAGCTGAAATCATATAAACAAAATCTAAAACTAAAACGAGACTTTAAAAGAGCAACTTAGTATCATGCATGTATTAAAAGAGTGAGTTAGAGGTCTGCCTATTGATTTGGCTCAAATAGCAAGCTGTTAACATTATTCCATTTTTATAAAACATTAATAAATACCTGAACCTTTCACATGTTTATATGTGACTGTATAAATGTAGAGAAATGTTGCATACACACACTAGGGCTTTTAACATGGTTAGCTCTAATAAAATCAGTGACAACAAAAGAGACTAAATACTCATGAAATGAAATTTAAATGACAAGTCCTGTAATAATATGGGAAACACATAAAATTAAGTATAGAAGATATACAATTAAAAATTTGGTTTGACTAGATATCAAAATTAGTCAACTTTTTAAAATCTTGAATGTCGGTGGCTATTCAATCTTGCAGTAAGATTGAAAAAAAAAAGAAATAATTATCTTGATCAATTTTTTTAAACGATAAATACATATATTTGTAATAATTTTTCCTAAAGTTTACAAAATAGTAATACATCCTGACTAAGGAAAACTTGGGAAATTAAGAAAAGTAAAAAGGAGATATTTTTGTTCTTCTACTAAAAAAATTATAAAATAGCTGGGCGCGGTGGCTCACGCCTGTAATCCCAGCACTTTGGGAGGCCGAGGCGGGCGGATCACAAGGTCAGGAGATTGAGACCACGGTGAAACCCCGTCTCTACTAAAAATACAAAAAAATTAGCCGGACGTGGTGGTGGGTGCCTGTAGTCCCAGCTACTTGGGAGGCTGAGGCAGGACAATGGCATGAACCGGGGAGGCGGAGCTTGCAGTGAGCCGAGATCGTGCCACTGCACTCTGGCCTGGGAGAAAGAGCAAGACTCCATCTCAAAAAAAAAAAAAAAAATTATAAAATTGGCTATAATTTTGGTATATTAAAAAATCATTCTCTTTCAAAGGGTATGGATTGCAATGTTGTTATTCATTAATTCTAACAAATTACCTCAGCAGAGGCAGAGCCTGGATAAGCCCTTCACATTCACTCTAATGTGTAAACACAAGAAATTCTGTCCATGGCCTATACTGTGTGCACACCCAGTCCAGCTGCAATGGCACAGCTGCTGGACTCTATTGGCCACCACAAGCTCTACCCTGGGGAGCCAGCTGAGCTGTACAGGGAAGGCACTACAGGTATGAACACCAGACCTCCTCTGCAGGCATGTCTCTTCTGACAGCCCCTCAGAAGGATGGGGGTATTCTGCTAAAAGTAGGTACCCTGGTGCCTTTAGGTCCAACAGATATAAACACTGCCCTTAGAAACAAGGTCCTGAATTGTATCACCTAGGCCAAACCCTAAGTGAAATGAACTCTTTAAGTCTGGAGGCTGGACCATTTCTTACCAGCTTTCTAAGGCTATGAAATATTCATGCTTAATCAAGGGTAACAGAATAAACGGAATGTAAAAAGTAAAATGTAAAATGTTTGAGTAGCAGTCCCCAAAAGCAGTGGGGAATGAAACATAGTATAAATAGAAGGGGATTAAGGATATTACCTATGTAGATGTAGGCTACCCTTTCCTAGCAATGGAAGAGAATAAATGTTAAACAACTAAACTTAAAAATTCTGAGCACCTGGAAAAAAACGGGGTATGTGGAATACATTTATTTTCTTCGAAGTTATTAAATACAATCATCATGGGCAGTAAAGATATGACAGACTTCAAATACTGAATTCCCATGGCAAATATCTCTAGACAAGGCAGAGTCAGACAATTGTCTTTCTCAAGTCCTAAAACTTCTTTTTGATTGGAAAAGTCCCTATGGAGTAATACATATCATTTTTTCTTTGCAGAGACTAAAAACACTACACTAACATCACATTCAAACTCAGCACATTGTTCCAGTTATTTCTAGTAGTACAAATTCCGCATGTGGCTAGTACATAGAGAATGTAGTCTTGACTCTGAATCCTAATGTTATTTAATTCCCACCTTGCTTCTATCATGACTTTAAAATCTTTCAAATTTTCTCCCAAAAAAATGCACTGAATCATGCAAAAATAGTGTCATGAATTAGTTAATAAAATTCCTATTGGCAAGAAATAATTACTTAAGAATTTCATTTTGAAAGGGAAGAGAACATTCTGCAGCAGGTAGAAGGGAAAATGGGGCCAAGGAAGGAAGTTTTTTAAAGATGGGAGAGACTTGGGTTGAATAGACAGGTACAATAGAGAGGGAGAAGATAAAAAAACAAAACAAACAAACAAAAAAAAAAAAACAAAAAATAAAACGAGACAGAAATGAGAGACAGAGGTTCTTTTGGAAATGTCTGGGAGCATTTCTTGGTTGTCCCAAAACTTGGAGGGCACTATTGGCCTACAGCAGGTGGGGACAACTATGCTAGACAACCCCTCACAATAAAAAAATTTCCCAGTAAAATGTCAACAGCATTCTATGTCCTTCAGTCAAGTCATAAAATATTTCCTTACTATATTTTAAAACTAAGAATTTTTAAGTGACTAAATTATACAGTAGATCAAACATGGATTGACCAACAAAGATAAAAACATATTTAGCTCCTCAAGCCTCTTGATAGTTTGTTTTAAAAGTAATATATTAACCATCCTACTCCATGATCTTTTTAAATTAGAGAAGAATGTCCATAATAAATCATTAATAGGCCATTTTAACACATACTAATATATAAAATAAGTATTACATCCATCCATATTCTGAGAATATAAAAAAGCATACAAATATCTCAGTTAAATTTAAAACATACACACAGACACACATACATTCACAGTCAATACATATTAAGTACTGGAGTTGTAAGTTCTTAAGTTGGTAAAATCATTTTCCCATATACCTTGTAAGTTACTATTATAAGCACATATGCATAATTAAGTAGCTACAATTTAGGCAGAACATTACGGTAGACTCACCTTGGTTGGCATTTGCACCCTGAGGCAGAGCATTGGTTAAGTTGGGTAATTCACTGCCATGATTTCCGTCTTCCCATGGACAGACATCAACACTATTCCATTTCTTCAGCTGTTTTAGCCAACTGGCCTTTTGCTCCAACTTGCAGTGGGGGTTTAAAACTATACACATCCACAGAGCACCTAATTTAAAGGAGGAAAGGAAAGTAAATGTTTAAAAATTATAAAAATATCCAATGTTATCAAGTTAAATTGTTTAAATTTATTAAAATTTAAAAATGTAATTTATATTATATTTAAAATTTTAAATTTAAATTATTTAAATTATCAAGTTAATTATAAATTTTAAACAATTTCAAAATAGATCCAAGTCGGTCATTTTTATAACTCAATTCTCCTTAACGTAAGCCACAAATCCCACAGAGAGTTTATTGAAAGGAGGACAACAGATCCAAAGTTTGAACCAAATATCCAAATACTCTTACGTAATAAAATATACTTCATATTTCACAAATGCCAATAGTAATCAACTTCTTACTTGTATGACATTTTAGACAAAAATGCCAATAACATATACAATCCCAGTGTCCAATTTACAGACTCTATACATGGATACTGCAATATATCACTCCAAATGGTTCTGCACAAAAATTGAATTTACTTTCTAAAATTACTTTTTACAATAAAATCATTAAGGCATATAGTGGACACAAATAACTTCCTGTTCTCCTTATAATTTCAAACTTAATTATGTTTATTAATTAGTATGCATATTTATCTGTCAGTAAAGTGTGAATAGTTTGGGGCAAAAAAAAGCCAGTAAAATAGGTCTTTCAAAAATAAAATTCATTTAAACATACTTCCCTAAATGATTTAATCAGGAACCGATTTTAAAAATATAGTTGAAATCACTAAATTTATATGTTCATGAGTAAAATTACTAAACCATAATCAAAATTTCCCTAGTTTTTCCAAGGAAAGGCAATCATACATTTAGAATAAAGGCATAACTCATAATTTGAATAATTAAGGTCCAATAAATTATTCCTTTCTACATTCTTTGAAGAGGTAGAAAATTCAAGCAAATATTTCACAAATTTTAAAAGTTCAAGTTTTACTTAAATTTCAAAGCAAGACAGATACCAGTATTCCAAAGCTTTTCACAACACTACTTCTTTGAAAAGGTATGTGTGCATGTCTGTTTATGTTTTAATCATTTGTTAGTTAAATGCATAATAATGGTAGGAATGAAAACTGTTTATGTTTTATTTGTCCAAAAGATAGGGCTTACATTCTTCCTCATTAAAAATAAACAAGCTTCTTCCATTAGGGCGGGGGTCCCCAACCCCCAGGCTGCAGACTGGTACCAGTCTGTGGTCTGTTAGGAACTGAGCCATGGCCTGTTAGGAACCTGGCCACACAGCAGGAGGTGAATGGCAGACGAACAAGTATTACCGTCTGAGTTCTGCCTCCTGTCAGATCAGCGGTGGCATTAGATTCTCATAGGAACACGAATACTATTGTGAACTGAGCATGTGAGGGATCTAGCTTGCATGCTGCTTATGGGAATCTAACTAATGCCTGATAATCTGAGGTGATACAGTTTCATCCTGAAAGCATCCTCTCCCACCCCCCATCCGTGGAAAAACTGTCTTCCATGAAACCAGTCCCTGGTGCCAAAAAGGTTGGGGACTGCTATGTAAGAGTATCTATTATTTTAAATATCAAATAGCTTTTATCAACAGAAAACAAAAAGGGCCACAACCTATCTAAGCCACAGATATTTACAATCTGCATATCTATATTTTAAAATGCCAATTAAAAATACAACATGGCTAGTGAAGATGGAGTAAGCCCACGCCCGTCCCTCCCAATGATAACAACAAAAACTTTGGACAACATACAAAAAAATAGTAACCTGAGGATTCTGAAAAGTAAGAGCAAGCAGATTGGAGAGAAAATAAAGCCTGGAGAAGCAACCCTGATGGGGGTGACTTGCCATTATGTTTCCCCTTCTTTTTTTTCTCCTAGCATTGAAATAAAATTAGCCCCATCCAGGGAACTTTATAAACGACACATGCAGCAAAAATTTGAGAACCCTTATCTAGCTGGTGTAAGCACAGGGGAAAAGGACCCCCAAACCAGGAGGTGGAAAGGGGGATCTCTGAATTCTGTGTACAAACTGGTAGAAGTCCTGGTCACGCTTCACATGCATGAGACAGATCCAAGGCAGCATAACCAAGGTTTTGAAAACTAACTGACATTGGAACTATCACCCAATGGAGGGGAAAAGGAGAAACAACTTATGGCCTGAATCTACCCTGGTTTCTTGCATGCTTTAAGAAATTTTTTAAAACAATCTCCTGAGGATTTCAATTCTTTTCTTTTTTTCTTTTCTTTTTTTTTTTTTTTTTTTTTTGAGGTGGAGTCTCGCTCTGTCGCCCAGGCTGGAGTGCAGTGGCGCGATCTCGGCTCACTGCAAACTCCGCCTACTGGGTTCACGCCATTCTCCTGCCTCAGCCTGAGGATTTCAATTCTTTAAACAATCCCCAGGCTCTCATGATACAATATTCGAAATGTCCAGGACTCAAAATTATGTGACTTACGAAGAAACAGCAAAATGTGACCAATTCTCAAGGGGAAAAAACAGTCAACAGACACCAAGCAAGATGAACTAGATGTTAGAATTATCAGTCAGAAGCCCTATACCAACTATTGTAATTATGCTCCATGAGATGAAAGTAAACACTATTGAAAGGAATAGAAAGGCAGTTTTCAGAAGTGAAATATAAACTATAAAAAAATGAACTAAAGAGAAATTTTAGGGCCAATAAAACAATATCTGAAATTAAAAATTAACTGGATGGGATCAATAGCAGAATGGAGATGACAGAGGGAAAAGTCAGTGAATGTGAAGCTAGAAATGATCTCAACTGAAGAGACAAAAACAACTAGGCATAAATGAGCCGAGCCTTAAAAACAAGTAAGAAAATATCAAAAGGTTTAACATTTATGTCATTCGATTCCCAAAAGATGAGGAGAAGAAAAAATTGGAAGAAATCATGACTGAAAACCCAAATTTGGAGAAAGATATGAACTTACAGATCCAAGAAGCTTAGCCAACCTCGAATAAGATAAACTCAGAGAAAACCATTCCCAAACATAACATAAACTGCTGAAAAGCGAAGATGAAGAAAAAAATCTTGAAAACAGAGAAAATCAAAATGCCATACATAGAAGAATAGTGACTTGAATAATTAGAAATTTCTCATCAGGAAACAGAATACAATGGAACAATATCTTTAAAGCATTAAAAGAAACTAAAGTGTCAATGAGAATTCTATATCCAGCGAAAGTATCATTCAGGAGTGATGATGAAATATAACCATACCCAGATCAGGGAAAATTTACAGTATTCGTTCCAAGACATCTGTTCTAAAAGAAATGTTGAAGGAAATTCTTTACACGAAGGAGAAATAGTATCAGAAGGAAACTTGGAAGTTCAGGAATAAAGGAGGAACAATAGAAATGATAAATATCTCAGTAAATAGATTATTTTTGACTTTTAAGTTCTTTAAAAGTATGAATGTTAAAAGCAAGAATTTAAGCACCATTTTGTGGAGTTTTAAATGCATATAGAGGTACTGCACATGACAACTATAACACAAAAAAGGGAGAGTAAAGGAAAAATATATATAAAAACTGTATCTATAAACTATATATATGATATATATATATATTTGCCATGTTAAATGGCATGTAGAGCCTAACAACCACAAAACTATATATATATATAGTTTATATATATATATATGTATATTTTTGTTATACTCTACATGCCATTTAACATGGCAAAATATTAACTTCAAGTAGACTGTGAAAGCTTAGGTCTGTTTACTACAATGCTGATACCACGAAAAATATTCTAGGAGATACAAACACAAAGGATAATAGAAATTAAATTATAATAAAACATTTTTAAAATAATCCAAAAGAAAGCAAGAGAGAGGGAAGAGATGAATGGAAACAGAGGGGATAAACAAAAAACAAATGATTAAATGGTAGACCTAAATTCAACAACCACATCAATAATTATATAAAATATTAATGGTCTAAACATATAAATTAAAAGAAATGGTCAAATCAGGCTAAAAAACAAGACCCAAATCTTTCTTATACTGTGTATAAGAAATCCACTGTAAATATAATGACATAGATTAAATGTAAAAGGAAGAAAAAAGACATACCATGAAAAAACACTATAAAATAAAGCTGGTATGACTATATCAGTATCAGATAAAGCCAACTTTAGAACAAGGAATACTATACCAGGTATAAAGAGGGGCATTACATAAAGATAAAAGGGACAGTTTTTCAAAAAGACATAATCCCAGATGACTCTGCTGCACCTCACAATAAGACTTCAAAATACAGGAAGCAAAACTGACAGAGCTTAAAGGAGAAATAGGCAAATCCACAATTATATTTGGAGACTTCAACATTCTTCTTTCAGTAACTAACAGAACAAGTAGCCAGAAAATTAGCAAATACCTGAACACTGCTATGCTTTGAATGTGTCCCCCAAAGTTCATGTGTTAGAAACATGACCCTCAATGCAACAGTGTTGAGAGGTGAGGCCCTTAAGAAGTGATTAGGTCATGAAGGCTGTGCTCTCATGAATGGATTAATGCTGTTATGGTGGGAGTGGGTTAGTTATCTCAGGAGTGGGTTTCTGATAAAATGATGATTTGGGGCCTCTACCCTACTCTCTTGCATGCATGATTTTCTTGCCCTTCTGTCCTGTATCATGGAATGATGCAGCAAGAAGGCCCTTGCCAGATGCGGGACCCTCAACCTTGGACTTCCCAGCCTCCAGAACTGTAAGAAACAAATCTCTGCTCTTTATAATTTTCCAGTCTCAGATATTCTGTTACAGCAGCACAAAAAGGACTAAGATGAACAATATCAACCAACTAAACCTGACATTTATAAAACACTTCACCTAACATTAGCAGAAACAAACAAACAAAAACCTACTGTTCATTTATTTATTTATTGAGACAAGATCTTCCTCTGTCACCTAGGCTCGAGTGCAGTGGTATGATCATAGCTCCCTGCAGCCTCAAACTCCTGGGCTGAAGGAATCATCCTGCCTCAGCCTCCTGAGGAGACGGGGTCTCACTATGTTTCCCAGGCTGGCCTCAAACTATAGTTATCCTCAAGCAGTCTTCCCGCCTCAGCCTCTCAAAGCTCTGGGATTATAGGTGTAAGCCACCGTGCCAGCTACAACCTACTATTTTAAAATGTACAAAAAACATTCACCAAGATAGTCTATATTCTAGGCCATAAAACAAATTTTGACAAATTTAAAAGAACTGAAATCACACCACGTATACATTCTCTGACAAAATAGAATTAACTTAGAAATTAGTAAAAGAAAGGTATTTGAAAAATTCCAAAATATCTGGAAATTAAACAACATACTTCCAATAACTCATGAGTCAAAGAAATAGTCACAAGGAAAATCAGAAAATACTTTATATTGAATGAAAATGAAAAAATATTTTGAAATTTATGGTATACAGCTAAAAAAAAGTGTTGAGAGAAAAATTTAGAGTATTAAATGCTTATAGTGGAAAATAAAAAGGATTCAAATCAATGATCTAAATATCCACCTTAAGAAAATAGAAAAAGAATGAGAAACCAAAGTCAAAGAAAGCAGAAGAAAGGAAGAGATCAGAAATCTGTGAGACTGAAAACGAGCAGGAAAAAAAATCAATGAAACAAAAGGTGGTTCTTTAAAAAGATTTATAAAATCAATGAAGCTATAGCCAGGCTGACAAAAAAAAAAAAAAAGAGAGAGAGAGAGAAGATACACACTAGGAGAGACAGAGGGAGAGGGAGAGAGAGAGAGAAGATATACACTACCAGTGTCAGAAATAAAAAAAAAAGGGCACATCGGCCAGGCGCAGTGGCTTATGCCTGTAATCCCAGCACTTTGGGAGGCTGAGGCAGGCAGATTGCCTAAGGTCAGGAGTTTGAGAAACTCCAACGGCTAACATGGTGAAACTCTGTCTCAACTAAAAATACAAAAAAAATTAGCCGGGCATGGTGGCATGTGCCTGTAAACCCAGCTACTTTGGAGGCTGAGACAGGGGAATTGCTTGAACCAGGGAGGTGGAGGTTGCAGTGACATCATTATAGATCTCAGAGCTATTAAAAGGATCCTAAGGGAATACTCTGGACAACTTTATGCTGATAAATTCTACAACTTAGATAAAATGAAAAAAATTCCTTGAAAGTCACAAACTACCAAAGCTCACTCAAGAGGAAGTAATAATCTAAATGGGTGTAAACTAATTAAAGAAATTAAATTTGCAGTTAAAAATCTCTAACAATACAGATCCAGATGTTTCCCTGGAAAAGTCTACCAAACATTTAAGAAATAGTATCAATTCTACACAATGTCTTCCAGAAAATGGAAGAGGAGGGAAGGGTTCCCACCATAGGAGGCCAGCATTATTACCCTGATACTAAAACCAGATGAAAACATTACAAGTAGGCTCAACTGCAGATCAATATCCCTCATGAGCATAGAAGTAAAATGCCTCAACAAAAATATTAGCAAATCTAATTAAGCAATATCAGAAAAGGAAAATACACAATAACATAGGGTTTATCACAGGAATGCAAAGCTAGTTTAACATTCAAAAATAAATTAGTATAATTGACCATAATTAGACTAATGAAGAAAAACCATATGATAATCTCAACAGATACAGAAAAAGCATTTGGCAAAATTTGACATTCTTTCATGATAAAGCAAGCTCTCAGTAAACTAGGAATAGGAGCGAACTTCCTTAACCTGATAAAGGGCATCTGCAAAAAATCCTATAGTTAACACAATAATAGCAAAAGACTGAATACTATTCCCCTAAGATAGAAACAAGGCAAAGATATCTGCTCTTACCACTTCTATTCAGCATCACACTGGAAATTCTAGACAGGCCAATAAAGCAAGGGGGGTTAAAGACATCAAGTGGAAAGGACAAAATTGCTCCTAGAACCAGTAAGTATAACAAGGTCATATTATATAAGTTCAAATGAAAAAAAAACACTTAAACAAAAAACTGTAGATATATATGCTAAATATGAACAACTGGAAATCAAAACTTACCCAAAAAGTACTACTTATCTTAGCACCAAAAAATCTTGGCTTATAATTCTACGAAAACATGTGCAGTCTCTATGTTAAAAACTACAAAATGCTGATGGAAGAAATCAAAGACAATATTGAAAAGTGGGAGGTTACCATGTTCATGGATTGGAAAACACAAGACTGCTAACATGTCAATTCTCCCCAAATTGATCTATATATTCTATATAACCTCACTCAAAACCCTAGCCAGTGTTTGTGTGTATACCGACAAGAAATGCAATAGAATGAATAGCCAAAACAATTTTTAAAAAGGGCAAAGTTGTAAGAAGGACAAAGACAAAAGATTTAAGACTTCCTATAAAGCTACAGTAATCAAAACTGCACTAGTGATGAAGGGATAGGCACATAGATCAAAGGAACAGAATAGAGTTCAGAAATATATCTACACAAATATAGTCAATTCAACGTTCAAAGTCAATTGAGTGGAGAAAAGGTAAGTTTTTTCAACAAATGGTGCTGGGAACAATTAGATATTCATGTGAAAAAAAATGAACCAAAATCCATATTATATACTTTATAAAAAAATTAACTCAAAGTGGATCATGAACCTAAATAAAAAAATTAAAACAACAAAACTGCTACAAAAAGTTTAGGAGAAAATCATTGTAACCTTGATTTAGGCAAAGATAATGTTAGATACAAAATCAAAAGCATGACCCATAAAAGACAAAATTGATAAAGTAGACTTCATCAAAATTTAAAAGTTTTATTCTACAAAAGACACTGTTAAGAGAATGAGAAAACAAGTTACAGACCAGGAGAAAATATCTGCAACTTGTACATGTGATAAAGGACTTGGATCTAGAATATGTAAATCCTCTCAAAACTCATTAAGGAGTTTAACTCAATAGAACTGGGCAAAGAAAAGACTATCAAGCCAAGAAAAGACATGGAGGAAACTTAAATGCATATTAACTAAGTGATCCAATCTGAAAAGGCTACATACTGTAATATTCCAACTACATGACATTCTGGAAAAGAGAAAACTACAGAGATGGTAAAAAGAACAGTGGCAGCCAGGAGTTTGGGTGCAGGAAGAGATGAATAGGAACAGCATAGAGGATTTTTAGCATAGTGAAACTACTCTGTTTGATATTTTAATGGTGGATACATGTATCATTATACATTTGTCCGAACCCACCAAATGCGTACCATCCAGAGCGAACCTCTAATGTAAACTATGGACATTGCGTGATAATAAAATGTCAGTGTAGGTTCATCAATTGTATGACTCTCGTGGGGGATGTTGATAATGAGACAGAATATGCATAAGTTGACTTAAGAAAATGGCCAAATAGGAACAGCTCCGGTCTACAGCTCCCAGCGTGAGTGACGCAGAAAACGAGTGATTTCTGCATTTCCATCTGAGGTACCAGGTTCATTTCACTAGGGAGTGCCAAACAGTGGGTGCAGGACAGTCGGTGCAGCGCACCGTGCGCGAGCCAAAGCAAGGCAAGGCATTGCCTCACTCAGGAAGCACAAGGGATCAGGGAGCTCCCTTTCCTATTCAAAGAATGGGGTGACAGACGGCACCTGGAAAATCGGGTCACTCCCACCCTAATACTGCACTTTTCCAACGGGCTTGGAAAACGGCACACCAGGAGATTGTGTCCCGCACCTGGTTCAGAGGGTCCTATGCCCACAGAGTCTCGCTGATTGCTAGCAAAGCAGTCTGAGATCAAACTGCAAGGCAGCAGCGAGGCTGGGGGAGGGGCGCCCGCCATTGCCCAGGCTTGCTTAGGTAAACAAAGCAGCCAGGAAGCTCGAACTGGGTGGAGCCCACCACAGCTCAAGGAGGCCTGCCTGCCTCTGTAGGCTCCACCTCTGGGGGCAGGGCACAGACAAACAAAAAGTCAGCAGGAACCTCTGCAGACTTAAATGTCCCTGTCTGACAGCTTTGAAGAGAGTAGTGGTTCTCCCAGCACGCAGCTGGAGATCTGAGAACGGGCAGACTGCCTCCTAAAGTGGGACCCTGACCCCAGAGCAGCCTAACTGGGAGGCACCCCCCAGTAGGGACAGACTGACACCTCACTCGCCGGGTACTCCTCTGAGACAAAACTTCCAGAGGAATGATCAGACAGCTGAATTTGTGGTTCAGGAAAATCCCTGTTCTGCAGCCACCGCTGCTGACACCCAGCCAAACAGGGTCTGGAGTGGACTTCTAGCAAAGTCCAACAGACTTGCAGCTGAGGGTCCTGTCTGTTAGAAGGAAAACTAACAAACAGAAAGGACATCCACACCAAAAACCCATCTGTACATCACCATCATCAAAGACCAAAAGTAGAAAAAACTACAAGATGGGGAGAAAACAGAGCAGAAAAACTGGAAACTCTAAAAAGCAGAGCGCCTCTCCACCTCCAAAGGAATGCAGTTCCTCACCAGCAACGGAATAAAGATAGATGGAGAATGACTTTGACAAGTTGAGAGAAGAAGGCTTCAGAAGATCAAACTACTCCGAGCTACAGGAGGAAATTCAAACCAATGGCAAAGAAGTTAAAAACTTTGAAAAAAAATTAGACGAATGTTTAACTAAAATAACCAATGCAGAGAAGTGCTTAAAGGAGCTGACGGAGCTGAAAGCCAAGTTTCGAGAACTATGTGAAGACTGCAGAAGCCACAGTAGCCGATGCGATCAACTGAAAGAAAGGGTATCAGTGATGGAAGATGAAATGAATGAAATGAAGCGAGAAGGGAAGTTTAGAGAAAAAAGAATAAAAAGAAACGAACAAAGCCTCCAAGAAATATGGGACTATGTGAAAAGACCAAACCTACGTCTGATTGGTGTACCTGAAAGTGATGGGGAGAATGGAACCAAGTTGGAAAACACTCTGCAAGATATTACCCAGGAGAACTTCCCCAATCTAGCAAGGCAGGCCAACATTCAGATTCAGGAAATACAGAGAACGCCACAAAGATACTCCTCGAGAAGAGCAACTCCAAGACACATAATTGTCAGATTCACCAAAGTTGAAATGAAGGAAAAAATGTTAAGGGCAGCCAGAGAGAAAGGTCGGGTTACCCACAAAGGGAAGCCCATCAGACTAAGAGCTGATCTCTCGGCAGAAACTCTACAAGCCAGAAGAGAGTGGGGGCCAATATTCAACATTCTTAAAGAAAAGAATTTTCAACCCAGAATTTCATATCCAGCCAAACTAAGCTTCATAAGTGAAGGAGAAATAAAATACTTTACAGACAAGCAAATGCTTAGTGATTTTGTCACCACCAGGCCTGCCCTAAAAGAGCTCTTGAAGAAAGCACTAAACATGGAAAGGAACAACCAGTACCAGCCACTGCAAAAACATGCCAAGTTGTAAATACCAATGAGGCTAGGAAGAAACTGCATCAACTAACGAGCAAAATAACCAGCTGACATCATAATGACAGGATCAAATTCACACATAACAATATTAACTTTAAATATAAATGGGCTAAATGCTCCAATTAAAAGACACAGACTGGCAAACTGGATAAGGAGCCAAGACCCCTCAGTGTGCTGTATTCAGGAAACCCATCTCACGTGCAGAGACACACATAGACTCAAAATAAAGGGATGGAGGAAGATGTACCAAGCAAATGGAAAACAAAATAAGGCAGGGGTTGCAATCCTAGTCTCTGATAAAATAGACTTTAAACCAACAAAGATCAAAAGAGACAAAGAAGGCCATTACATAATGGTAAAGGGATCAATTCAACAAGAAGAGCTAACTATCCTAAATATGTATGCACCCAATACAGGAGCACCCAGATTCATAAAGCAAGTCCTTAGGGACCTACAAAGAGACTTAGACTCCCACACAATAATAATGGCAGATTTTAACACCCCATTGTCAACATTAGACAGATCAACGAGACAGAAAGTTAACAAGGATACCCAGGAATTGAACTCAGCTCTGCACCAAGCGGACCTAATAGACATCTACAGAACTCTCCACCCCAAATCAACAGAATATACATTTTTTTCAGCACCACACCATACCTATTCCAAAATTGACCACATAGTTGGAAGTAAAGCTCTCCTCAGCAAATGTAAAAGAACAGAAATTATAACAAACTGTCTCTCAGAGCACAGTGCAATCAAACTAGAACTCAGGATTAAGAAACTCACTCAAAACCGCTCAACTACATGGAAACTGAACAACCTGCTCCTGAATGACTACTGGGTACATAACGAAATGAAGGCAGAAATAGAGATGTTCTTTGAAACCAACGAGAACAAAGACACAACATACCAGAATCTCTGGGACACATTCAAAGCAGTGTGTAGAGGGAAATTTATAGCACTAAATGCCCACAAGAGAAAGCAGGAAAGATCCAAAATTGACACCCTAACATCACAATTAAAAGAACTAGAAAAGCAACAGCAAATACATTCAAAAGCTAGCAGAAGGCAAGAAATAACTAAAATCAGAGCAGAACTGAAGGAAATAGAGACACAAAAAACCCTTCAAAAAATTAATGAATCCCGGAGCTGGTTTTTTTAAAAAATCAACAAAATTGATAAACCGCTAGCAAGACTAATAAAGAAGAAAAGAGAGAAGAATCAAATAGCTGCAATAAAAAATGATAAAGGGGATATCACCACCGATCCCACAGAAATACAATCTACCATCAGAGAATACTACAAACACCTCTACGCAAATAAACTAGAAAATCTAGAAGAAATGGATAAATTCCTCGACACATACACCCTCCCAAGACTAAACCAGGAAGAAGTTGAATCTCTGAATAGACCAATAACAGGCTCTGATATTGTGATAATCAATAGCTTACCAACCAAAAAGACTCCAGGACCTGATGGATTCACAGCCGAATTCTACCAGAGGTACAAGGAGGAACTGGTGCCATTTATTCTGAAACTATTCCAATCAATAGAAAAAGAGGGAATCCTCCCTAACACATTTTATGAGGCCAGCATCATCCTGATATCAAAGCCGGGCAGAGACACAACCAAAAAAGAGAATTTCAGACCAATATCCTTGATGAACATTGATGCAAAAATCCTCAATAAAATACTGGCAAACCGAATCCAGCAGCACATCAAAAAGCTTATCCACCATGATCAAGTGGGCTTCATCCCTGGGATGCAAGGCTGGTTCAACATACGCAAATCAATAAATGTAATCCAGCATATAAACAGAACCAAAGACAAAAACCACATGATTATCTCAATAGATGCAGAAAAGGCCTTTTGACAAAATTCAACAACCCTTTATGCTAAAAACTCTCAATAAATTAGGTATTGATGGGACGTATCTCAAAATAATAAGAGCTATCTATGACAAACCCACAGCCAATATCATACTGAATGGGCAAAAACTGGAAGCATTCCCTTTGAAAACTGGCACAAGACAGGGATGCCCTCTCTCACCACTCCTATTCAACATAGTGCTGGAAGTTCTGGCCAGGGCAATCAGGCAGGAGAAGGAAATAAAGGGTATTCAATTAGGAAAAGAGGAAGTCAAACTGTCCCTGTTTGCAGATGACATGACTGTATATCTAGAAAACTCCATTGTCTCAGCCCCAAATCTCCTCAAGCTGATAAGCAACTTCAGCAAAGTCTCAGGATACAAAATCAATGTACAAAAATCACAAGCATTCTTGTACACCAATCACAGACAAACAGAGAGCCAAATCATGAGTGAACTCCCATTCACAATTGCTTCAAAGAGAATAAAATACCTAGGAATCCAACTTACAAGGGACGTGAAGGACCTCTTCAAGGAGAACTAGAAACCACTGCTCAATGAAATAAAAGAGGATACAAACAAATGGAAGAACATTCCATGCTCATGGGCTAGAAGAATCAATATCGTGAAAATGGCCATACTGCCCAAGGTAATTTATAGATTCAATGCCACCCCCATCAAGCTACCAATGACTCTCTTCCCAGAATTGGAAAAAACTACTTTAAAGTTCATATGGAACCAAAAAAGAGCCTGCATCGCCAAGTCAATCCTAAGCCAAAAGAACAAAGCTGGAGGCATCACGCTACCTGACTTCAAACTATACTACAAGGCTACAGTAACCAAAACAGCATGGTACTGGTACCAAAACAGAGACATAGATCAACGCAACAGAACAGAGTCCTCAGAAATAATGCCACATATCTACAACTATCTGATCTTTGACAAACCTGACAAAAACAAGGAATGGGAAAAGGATTCCCTATTTAATAAATGGTGCTGGGAAAACTGGCTAGCCATATGTAGAAAGCTGAAACTGGATCCCTTCCTTACACCTTATACAAGAATTAATTCAAGATGGATTAAAGACTTACATGTTAGACCTAAGACCATAAAAACCCTAGAAGAAAACCTAGGCAATACTATTCAGGACATAGGCATGGGCAAGGACTTCATGTCTAAAACATCAAAAGCAATGGCAACAAAAGCCAAAATTGACAAATGGGATCTAATTAAACTAAAGAGCTGCACAGCAAAAGAAACTACCATCAGAGTGAACAGACAACCTACAAAATGGGAGAAAATTTTCACAACCTACTCATCTGAGAAAGGGCTAATATCCAGAATCTACAATGAACTCAAATTTACAAGAAAAAAAGAAACAACCCCATCAAAAAGTGGGCGAAGGACATGAGCAGACACTTCTCAAAAGAAGACATTTATGCAGCCAAAAAACACATGAAAAAATGCTCATCATCACTGGCCATCAGAGAAATGCAAATCAAAACCACAATGAGATACCATCTCACACCAGTTAGAATGGCCATCATTAAAAAGTCAGGAAACAACAGGTGTTGGAGAGGATGTGGAGAAATAGGAACACTTTCACACTGTTGGTGGGACTGTAAACTAGTTCAACCATTGTGGAAGTCAGTGTGGCGATTCCTCAGGGATCTAAAACTAGAAATAGCATTTGACCCAGCCATCCCATTACTGGGTATATACCCAAAGGACTATAAATCATGCTGCTATAAAGACACATGCACACGTATGTTTGTTGCGGCACTATTCACAATAGCAAAGACTTGGAACCAACCCAAATGTCCTACAGCGATAGACTGGATTAAGAAAATGTGGCACATATACACCATGGAACACTATGCAGCCATAAAAAATGATGAGTTCATGTCCTTTGTAGGGACATGGATGAAACTGGAAACCATCATTCTCAGTAAACTATCGCAAGAACAAAAAACCAAACACCGCATGTTCTCACTCATAGGTAGGAATTGAACAATGAGAACATATGGACACAGGAAGGGGAACATCACACTCTGGGGACTATTGTGGGGTGGGGGGAGGGAGGAGGGACAGCATTCGGAGATATACCTAATGCTAAATGACGAGTTAATGGGTGCAGCACACCAACGTGGCACATGTATACATATGTAACAAACCTGCACATTGTGCATATGTACCCTAAAACTTAAAGTATAATAATAATAATAATAATAAAGAATATGCCTAAGTTGGGGGGAAGGGGTACATGGGAAATCTCTGCTCCATTTTTCTGTGAATCTAAAACTGCTTTAAAACACACAGTCCATTTTTTCAGAAAAGGGCAAAAAATTTAGAAAGACATTTTACCAAAGAAGATACACAGATGGCAAATTGCAGACAAAAAACATACTCAATATTGTTAATCATTAGAAAATACAAATTAAGATCACAATGAGATACCATTATATATGTATTATAATAGCTACAATTATGAAAAAATTTTTTTAACCTGACAGCAACTGCAGGCAAGGATGTGGAGCAACTGGAATGCTCATAAATTGCTGTTTGCAGAGTGTTTAAAATGGCACAGACTCTGGCAAACAGTTTGGCAGTTTCACGTGAAGTTAAATGTATTTTGACCATTTGACTCAGCAATCCCACTCTTAGGGATTCGCCCAAGAGAAATACAAATTTATGTTCACACAAAAACTTGTACAAGAATGTTTATAGCTGCTTAATTTGTAAATGTGAAAGACAGGAACCAATCTAGATGTTCTTCAACTGGTAAATGGATAAACAAACTATGGTACATTCATACAGCGAATACCACTCAGCAATAACAACAACAACAACAAAAACCCACTGATGTACACAAAATATCTCAAATATACTATACTAAATAAAGGAAGCCAGAATCAAAAGGGTATACACACACAAGCTTATTATTCAACTGATATGATATTCTGGAATGGCAAAACTAAAGGGACTGAGAACAGGTCAGTGGTTGCTGGGACTGGGACAGCATGAGGGAATTTTTGGGGGGTGGTAGACTGTTCTCTGTCTTGATTGTGGTGGTGGTTACATGACGATGTCCATTTGTCCAAACTCAAAACTGTACACTAAAAAATTTTAGTGTATATATTTTTATAGTATTTACAGTATGTATGTATTTTACAGTATAGTAAGACTTGTACAACCTTGAAAATTAAATAATCATATTCCCATTAATAGTCACCATTTATTGGGTACCCACTATATGCTAGAGGCATCATATTTAGGGCTTTACAATCACTTATCATTAACTTGTTACAACCCTTCACAGTCAGAATTACTATTCTATTTTAAAGGTAAGTGTCTTAGTCTATTTAGGCTGCTATAAGAAAAATACCATAAATTTGGTAGCTCAAAAACAACAAACATTTACTGCTTACAGTTCTGGAGGGTAGGAAGTCCAACATCAAGGTGCACATTTGGCATCTGGTGAGGGCATGCCCCTCATAGATGGCACCTTCTAATTGTGTCCTCACATGAGGAAAGGGGTAAGCAAGCTCCCTCAAGCCTCTTTTATAATAGCACTAATCACACTCACGAGGGCTTCACCCTTATGATCTGATCACCTCCCAAAGGCCCCAACTCCTACTGCCATCACCTTGGGGGTTAGAATTTCAACATAAAAATTTTGGAGAGGACACAAACATTCAGACCATAGCAATGAGAAAACTAAAACTCAGAGAGGTTGAGGTCCTTAAAAACAAGATGCTAAATATTCTTGGCAACTTTAAACAATGATTTCTATGATTTTGAAGAAAAAATAACTCCATAAAACTCAGATGCTTACAGAAATGCATGCTTACATTTCTCTAATTAGAAAATTTCCATTTTGCAGAATGAGAAATTTTTTAAAAACCAAGCCTTTATTAATTTGCTTGCAACTTTCTTTTATTGCTCACCTCCCTAAAGAGAGGTTTCATCCTGAAAGATGTTCTTAATGTTAGATTCAAGTTCAAAGCTATAATAGATATGGTCTTTTATCTTAACAGTCATCACCACAAAAGCTGTAATTAGCCTTAATAACCAAGTTAACCAAATTGAGCAAGTCATTCTCCAAATTTTATTAATTCAGAGTCCCACTTTGGGCATTTATCTCCTTTCCCTTCAATACGCCTGAAACATTTGTAGCTTTAAAAATAAGGCTATTTGATGATTAAACACTTCATTCTGCTGTCCCTCTGACATACTAACCCTTTAAGGACTCGGCCAAAACCAGGAGAGAAGGCTCAGTGAGAAGTCATCATTTTCTGCACCTAACAGAGGACCTGGCACCTAGTCAGGTACTACTGGTTCTTTCACAAAGAACACTTAATTATTTGCTATGAATTACAATAAAATTAAGTTCAACACTTTTAAATTACTTTCCTGGCTTCAAGGCATCAAAGTATATAAAGGCTATTATCAAACTGCTGGTGTGTGCATCATCTGGCACATATCAGCTCTAGCTTTTCTCTAACATCCAGCATGTTTCTACTCTCCTTTCTAATACTACGCCTATTCCATACTCAGTAATTTTCGCAAAAAGATGGCACTGTAACATACAAGGCAAAGTAAACCAAAACTAGGGAGGCAATCCCCCAGGGAAGAAAAAAAAAAGCATTCATCACACAAAGTAAATGGTTCCAATCCACTTAGTGGTCTTAAACCTATTCACATCTTACACCTAGCCAGTCAGAGAATGTGGGCAGAATGTTGCTGAGGCAGAACACAAATAGTCATGCAAGCCATTTGGTGACTTCTGCATCCCCCCAAAAGCAGAGTGCCAGTGGACAAGAACACATACTCAGCAAATGTGGGTGGCAAGAATGAACTCTACTCCTTGAAAGCCAATCTTTTCCACCAAACATTCAGATGTACAAATTATCACCACCATTTTGCCCCATCTCACACACATTGTTTTACATTTCCAAGCAGAAGTTTTTGATGAACAAGGTCTGATCTGGAAAGGTTAAGATATGGATTACCAGCCATAAGACCTTAGGCAAGCACACTGAGGCTCTCGGTGGTGACAGTTCCCTCATTTAACCAATAGGAACAATAATTTCTAACCTCATCGGGTTGTTTAGACTTGCGTGTTTTTGCTAAATGTTGAATTCACACAGCTTCAAAAGGTGCACTCCTGCAAACCACTGTGATGAAAGACTTGGACGCTGAAGAAATTGAGAATCAACAGTTAAAACAGAATTGGAGTGCTCAGACTAAAGAATCACTCGAAATCACTCTGAATACCCTTATAAGTATTTTACATTTAATAAAATAAAACAAGACAACATATTAAACAAAAATCAGTAACTTTAAATACTTCTGAAACTTGTAATGATGAGTTCTTGAACAATTAATTTCCATTTGGCATTGAAACACATTTCAATCTCTCCTTTTCCCTTGGTTTCAATAAGCAACTTTTAAATGTGTTTTGTTTTCCTATAGACATTATTCTCTCTAGCTCCCAGGACTCCAGTCTGGGCCTATAGGCAAAGAGAGTGATTTAAAGGTCTGAGATGCTTTGGCAATTTTCAAATCACTGGTGTGTGCATCACCTAGCTTCTGGATTATCAACTGCATCCTTACCTACTCCCACCAGGAGGCATTTCTGAAACACATCCCCAACCCAACAGGGTTACTGAACATTTTCTCTATCCATGGTAATCTCAAACCTGTGCGTACTCTTCCTTCAGCTTCCCTCTCTCTGGATCACCTCCCACAGTATCTTTGCCAAAACACTTCTAGTCTACCATCCACTCTGCCATTTTAGTTTTAATGCCCAGGTTCCATAGTCTTCTATAGAAACTTAAAATTAAAAGTTATCAGAACTTATTTTGGGGAAAAAAACTCAGAAGTCAAACCATGTGAAATCTTACATAAGAGTTTGAAGATGATGATGAATTACTGTAAATGAAATATTATGAAAAATGAAAATGTATAATACTCTAAGACTGTGTTTATACTCTTTCCTATAATATTGACAAACATCCAACTTAGTCCAATTCAAGGGATATGATTAAGTGAAATAATAGAACTTCAGTTTTACACATCATCATAGTTTACATTTCTGGGGTTACTAGCATTTGGAGAATAACCATTAGAAAAAGCATGAAGTGTTGTTAGACTTATAACCACTGTTCTTGTTATTAAAAACTATTCTAAAACTTAGTGACTTAATATAACAATACACCGTTATATCTCACAATTCTGCCAGTTAGAAATTCTCTCTCTCCTCTCCCCTTTCATCCTGTGTCAATATGGCCTCTCCACGTGGATAGCATGGGCTTTCTGATAGCATGGCCGACTCAGGATAGCCAGACTTCTTATATATAGAAACTCAGGGCTCCAAGATCTTTGAAGAGATGAGAAGTGGATGTTCCCAGTCACGTAAGGCTTGGGCCCAGGAAGTGGCCCAAGATATCCTTTGATATATTCTGTTGATCAAACATGTATAAAAATCATCCAGATTCTAGAGGAGGGAACAAAGACTTCATATTTTCATGAGACAGTAGTAAAGAATCTGTGGCCATCTTTAACCTATCCCAGTCACCAAAAAAGATTATAAATCTGCTAGATTACAAAATAGAAAACTAAATTATTTGCAAATGAGTATAAGAATGTCGTTAGTTAAAATAATCAAACTCAAACAAACCATCATATGAGAAGAGCTGTAAGTCAAGCAACACAAAGAAGTCATTGTGAAAATTTAATAGTATAAAAGGTATCTCAATATACCTTGCAATATTTAATGCTGGTTTGTATGCTAATTTTATCCCTTCAAAGAAAATCCTAACAATATCAGGTAACACATTTTGGATTCCTAATTAGATTCTACATTTAAAATTTTAAATGTCTTTAGGGTGCAAAGATTGCTCCACTTAATTCCGCTAACATACTTCTAAAAGTGAGTGGCATCCACACTTATCCACCTGACAATAATTGCTGCCATTTATTGAATGTTTATTTCACACTAACCCTGTACTGAATGTTTTACACGTATTTTCACATTTCACCCTCACATGAAAAAGAAGCCCGCTTTATAGATAAGGAAACTGATGTGCAGAGAGAAGTAGAAAATTGTGCTGCTATTAAGGGAGCCAGGATCTGGTCTAAGATTCATGTTCCCCTAAAACCAGTATTCTTAAACACTACGGTGTTTAACCTTCGATCTAGCTATGTGGTCAGAAGGTTCTTCTGTAAGTTGGAATTTGTACGTATAGTTATGTATATATGAATTCCAAAATAAATGATATTAGTCTTGACAGAATCATCATTCCATTCCTCATATTTCAGCATATAATATAAATGGTATATTATCATCTGAAATTATGAAGTATCCTTAAATGCACAGCTAATGAATTCTGTACTTTAACCACATGTTCTTATGTACTTAGAACATGTCTCTCCCATATATACGAAAGAGTACATCCAACAAAAACTTACACAGGTCCATCTAGAAATAGTTTATATTAACAAAAGAGAACTGAATTTTTCAGGACTGACAGGCAAAGCAAATAAGTAATTTCATTGTAGATTGAAACAGTAGATAAATAAAAGCTCAACTTATAATTCAAGATTGATTATTCAAGTCAGAAGAAATCTGTTTTCTCTGAAAACATTGAGATTGGCTCTGTTAGAGTTAAGTCAGTGTCAGCATTTCTGGAATAATGCACATGTATGCTGTTTGCCTGCTGGGGTGTGTTTCTGGGTAGAGCATTATGATTTGTGACTGAATAAATCAGCTATTCATTGCTACCCCCCCACCATCAATAAAACTTGTTTTTCAAGTTCCTTCTCCTTCATAGTTTTTTTGTTAACATAATCATCTCAGTAATTAAAATAAAAGCTGTACCTTTTGTGGGGTTTTTTGAACAATGAATTGACTGATTAAGTAAAAGCTATGCACTTTCTATAAAAGATACCATTGGAATTTTTGATAAATATTGGTCTTCTCCATATATCCCAGGAAAACAATTATGTGTATAATATTACTGGAGAAAGCACAGGGCCATTAACATTGGGGAGTGGGGAGCAGCCGGTGGGGGCTGAGGAGCAGTACAACCAGTATCACCTTCTCTAAAGGTGAATAAGAAAGGCCAGTGGCTCCCTTTCTTCTGTCTCAAATTCAGAAAAACAAAGGTTATTACAGGGAAAGTTTAATTTCTACTTTTTATTATGTTTATCATTATGAAGTAATGGCAGGCAAAGTAAAACAATCACTTTTGGTATTTCCCAGGCTTCCACGGCTATTAAACAATTCATAATATTTATCATATTTATTTTTGTTTTCAAAGGCTATTATAAGAGTCTAGAATTTCATGCATGACCCAATTAACTAATTATACTTATTTAGAGGCCATGAAATGCCTAACTGCCATCACAAATAGGGGATCACTGGCATAATTAGTTGTGCTAGCAAAACTATAGTCACAAAATTTCTTGGGTCAAACCACACTAAAATTGTGACCCTAATTATAGTACTGTTCTCAGTATAATGCTGTCTTAATATGTCAGTCATCCCATGTTTGGAAAATAACTTTTTTTTTTTTCTTTTTGGAGACAGAGTCTCGCTCTGTTGCCCAGGCTAGAGTGCAGTGGCACAATCTTGGCTTATTGCAACCTCTGCCTCTCAGGTTCTCCTACCTTAGCCTCCCAAGTAGCTGGGATTACAAGTGTGCGCCACCATATCCAGCTAATTTTTGCATTTTCAGTAGATATAGGGTTTCACTGTGTTGACCAGGCTGGTCTCAAACTCCCAACCTCAGGTAATCCACCTGCCTCAGCCTCCCAAAGTGCTGGGATTACAGGCGTGAGCCACCGCGCCTGGCCTGGAAAATAACTTTTAACTGGGGAAAACATTCTCCTTTAAATTTGATATGCCAATTTTTAATTCACTAAAACATTTCTAGGAAAATTTCAAAATAAAACATTGGGAATACGGCAAAAATAATTTTTGAGATTGCTCCGGTCAAGCATGGCAAAACTGTTAGCTAAATGGCACACAATTGGTTATCACTTAACCAAGTTCTGACAAAATTCTAAAGTAAAATAACCAATTTTTGTCGTCAAGAAAGAAAATAAATCGGCTGGGCACGGTGGCTCACGCCCGTAATCCCAGCACTTTGGGAGGCCGAGGTGGGTGGATCATGAGGTCAGGAGATCGAGACCATCCTAGCTAACATGGTAAAACCCTATCTCTACTAAAAATACAAAAAATTAGCCGGGCATGGTGGTGGACGCCTGTAATTCCAGCTACTAAGAAGGCTAAGGCAGGAGTGGCATGAACCAGGGAGATGGAGCTTACAGTGAGTTCAGATCGCGCCACTGCACTCCAGCCTGGGTGACAGAGCGAGACTCTGTCTCAAAAAAAGAAAGAAAGAGAGAGAGAAGGAAGGAAGGAAGGAAGGAAGGAAGGAAGGAAGGAAGGAAGGAAAAGGAAGGAAGGAAGGAAGGAAGGAAGGAAGGAAGGAAGGAAGGAAGGACGGACGGAAGGAAGGAAGGAAGAAGGAAAGAAAGAAAGAAAAAAAGAAAATAAATCATAGATATTCCAAAACAATTAACTAACTGGTATCCTGGATAATGTTCCTCCCTATAAACGTGTGGCCCTTATCTGATATGTAGTCTTCTCATTCCATTTGATTTGTCGGTGCAGTCAGTCAACATGCAAGATACATCAAAAACAGCCTGACCTCACCGGAAGCCAGGTTCTATAGGAGGTCACCACAACTCTCACTAACCCTTCTGCTTTTCAAGACAGGGAAGGAGAGGGGTAAGGAAAAACTAAAAAGTTTTAAATCAGAGAAAAGAAAAAAAGGCACAATGATAGATTCTTTCTTATTCTGAGATACAAAAATGCAAAAAGGACTGTCAATAGCTGAAGGCATGAGAACTGTGGTAACCTGCAAGAACATTTTCCATGTGTTCTGCGCTGGCTGCTTAACTAAGCCAGTTAAGCATAAGAAACATAAAAAACTGTTTATAAACAGTTTCATGGTTCATCCACTAGTCCTGACTCCAAAGTCTATATGACTCTATTTCCAGAAGACTCAACTGACACATAATAGTGACTTGTAATAGTGACTTATTTTATTCTAATACATAAAACATATTACATCTATTGCCAAAATTTTCCCAAACATGTCCTACATTATATTAACCTTGTTTCTATAGTTGTCTTAAGCTGTCCAGGGTTGCTTTTTATTTTTTATTTATTTATTCTGTTTCCTGACTAGACTGTTAAGCTCCACAGTAGCAGAGCCTACAATCGAGGGCACTATAAACAGCAGATTCTTGTTAATTTGTCTCCTATTCAACTGTCCACCATCCATATTTACGCATAAGTGCTTCCCTGAGCCACTGATACAATGCCCTTCCATTCGTTTGCCATGGAGAACCAATTTAGGACAAAAGACAAGAGTCCACTAAAAAATAATCATATTTACCAATGACGATTAGTATAGAGTGCTGATGGTCAGGTAGACACTTTAGCACTATACTTGTGTAAGAATTCTAAGAAAGCTGGCTTGTAATATTTCGTCAGATTGGAACTTTAATTCTATTAAAAAAAAAAAACAATTTCTTAACGCACTGACTTTTCCGTGGAGTTCAGAAAGAATCTATGATGGGTGTTGGGTTTCCTAGAGAACAGAATGTTTCATTTTGCTCTAATTCATTCTATTACTGAATTAAACTTTGATGTATTGGTCTTGACAAGTGCTTCATGCTGATTGTATTGTGTATGATAGTATAATCACTCCCCATGCATTTCCCACTGGCTGGCTGATTAATGCAATAGATTACCTGCAGCATTGATGGCAAGGGGGAATCATTGCCCTTCTGTACTCTAAACTGTTTGTATTTCAGTGTGCATGTGTGTGTCCAGGCACACACAGGCACCCATGAATATCGCATACATGGATGGAGAAGGCTAGATAAAGCAGAAGAAGAAAACGGAGGACTCAGTAAAGATTAATACCTTTTAATCATTGTTTTCAGTACATCAAAAATAACTGCTTCTTAATGTTTCCAAGTAATTGTCAGCATTACACTTCAACTATTCATTCACTTTTTTATTCACAAATATTTACTGAGCATCAACTATATCAGGCACATTTTTTCACCTTTATAGGAAAAATAACTTTAAAAATTACTTTCACTATTTGTGGGAAGGAGTGGAAAAAAGGGGTAAGATTATCAAATGGACATTAATAAGGAATAAAAAGAGGATTAAGAAAGGATGGATATGATATTAGTTTAAATTTGCCAATAAAGACAATAACTGACGATAATACTATTAAATACAGTGAGTGGTTAATGGTTTCCAAACATACAGGCAAATCTTTCAAATTATGTGGTCTACAAAGAATATATTCTAGTGCATGATCAATCTGTTCTGGTGAACAGGTTGCTGGATATATTAATCTCATCTTCAAAGTGGTGGGGGGAAACAGACTTTGTGCTCTTGGGAGCGTTTTGGAAGTATTCCTCCTAACAGGATTTTCTCTCCATTCCAAGCTTATATTTAACCCAAGTGCCCTGTTTGGGATTCTCCCATCCAGCTCATTCCACCCTTGATCATACACAAAGGAAGACTATGGATTCCAATCTAAGCCACTTTGAGGTCTCTCTCTGATTCCTACTTTATTAATGCTTCTCACTCTCTTCTCCAGGTTTGCTGAAGCAAATTTTGAAATTTATTAATCCAGCTGGTCATAGCTTAAAATCACAGAGATTTGGCTTTCTATTTCAAAGGTTATCTTTGCAGCAGAAAGTACAGAGAACTGAGTGAGTTACCTACATTTCAGACAACTAGTATCATTACCCTGGGTATTCTGTCACCAGATCAAAGTCTAAGAAAATAGCCCTAAGACCAGTTATTAACTCCCTAAAGCAAGTTAACGTCAGAAGGCTCTGGCATTTTACTATACAGAGTCCTTGTCTTACACTAATTTTGGAATTTTAAAATAAAACATGAAAACAATGTTATACAATTATCAGACAAGCTTACAAGCTGTCTCACAAAAGTTCACTTGTTGCAAATCATTTGCCATCTTGCCTTCCCCTAAAGTATATAGGAAAAAGCTATTTACATAAATTAAAAAGTCGTCCGTTAGTACAGCGGTCCCCAACCTTTTTGGCACCAGGGACTGGCTTTGTGGAAGACAATTTTTCCACATATGAGGACTGGGGGCGGGGGTGGGGTGGCAGTTGCCGGGGCATGGTTTTGGGATGAAAGTACTCCACCTCAGATCATTAGGCATTAGATTCTCATAAGGAACACACAACCTCAATAGCTCACGTGTGCAGCTCACAATAGGGTTTGTGCTCCTATGAGAATCTAATGCCACTGCTGAACTGACAAGAGGTGGCGCTCAGGCAGTAATGCTCACTTGCCTACCACTCACCTCCTGCTGTGCACCTCAGTTCCTAACAGGCCACGGACTGATACTGGTCCACAGTCCGGGGATGGGGGAACCCCTGTTTTAGTACATGTCTAACAAGAGTACCTATTAAAAGCCTATTGAAGATAGTGATTATCAAGCATGCATTTGTAATATCGGAATCCTTTCCTCCAGAACAATCTTGATGAAAACCCTAGTAGTAATGTGGTAAAGTTGCACTGCTCTGATTGAGAAGGATCTTCCCCCTGAGACCCCAAACCTAGGGGCTCTGCAGGGCAGTGTCTGAACACCCCCTCTAAGGACAACCATTTCTAACTTCCTTGGGTTTTCTTCCCCCTCATGAGCCTAACGAAGCTTAAATTAACTACGATAGCATTTATAAAGCACCTTGCTTGATATTGGCACATATGCAGAGCTGCCTAAGGAGCTGCTTCAGCCTTCCCTTTGCTTCCACTTCTTTCCTTCCTGCTCCTGGCATCCCTGATTCTCTGTGAAACCCCTGGGAATCCCAGATGGCTTAAAATGAAGCTTCTCAGACCTCATTAATTTTTCTATGCTGCCACTTCAGGGTAAGAAATGGTGAAAGGAAATTTTCTTCCCCAGTTTGTCTTGCTTCATTTTCACTCTTGCTCTCCCCCTCCACCCTACCATGATAGTACTCTCTAGATCCACAGCCTAGTAAGGAGACTTCTCTAGCCAAATTTCCCATTGGTGGATGTTTCTTGAAGGCAAGTGCAGTCAGTACTATCTCTTAGGAAATAGGAAAAGTAGGGAGAGAACTTTTCTAAGAATTGTGAGAAAGAAGAGGACACCTTATACCAATACTATGACATTCCTATTAACCACTAATGTGAGAAGAGTATCTACTGCCAATGGACTAATGCTGTAAGTAGAAAGATGACATAAAAGAAAGTAAATGGAATCCATTCTTGATACAAACAAAGCTACTAACACACAACATATATAAGACAGTAACACTCAAGTGTATTACCATGAGCCTTAAAGCATCTTAATTCCTCACCAAATCTCCATGCTCTATGTTTAGCATAAGGTTTCATAAAAACACATAAGGAGGTGAATCTCAAGTGTTTTTACAAATGATCTAATTCTATACAGAAACAGTTTAGACAATGGATACTACTAAGAATTTCCAGTTGGTTAGACAATAGGATCAAGTGACCTGTAAAGTCTCTTTGAATCCTGAGAATCTATTTTTTTAATTCGTATTTTAAAGTTTTTCTCTTTATTTCCACTCTTCCCTATACAGGGAACTGAATGGATAATTAAACCCTAGCAGCCACAGTCAAGAGGATAGCTGATAGCAGTACACAGCAAGTATTTATCCTAGGTTTGCCCATACATTCTCTCTTTTGGTTTACTTCTGACCCAAACTAGAGATTACTCTGTTTACTTAAAGAAGCAGAAAATTATCCCCTCTTTTCCACCCCCACAGCAGGGCAGAACTCTGAGGTCTATGACCCAAGAATACAGAGTTCTGAGTTTTAAGAGACAGAAAGCAGTAGGATAGCACAGGGAAAGAAAACAGGCCCCAGTAATGAGGACCTAGAAGCAGATGAGCCTTCTGAGAACAGTGCTGGAGGGAAGTAAAGCCTTCTCAGCAATACAATTGACCAATCCTCTATATTTACAGGAAACTGAACAACGCAGAGAGAAGGAGAAACTGAGACCAGAGTATACAACCCCATCCCAGCACGACAGCTTATGTCAAGAAGGGGTCTGCAGAGCCTACACAGCATATGAGATAAACTGGTGTTGGCAACTCTGTGGTTATTATCAGGGCCTAGTTCAGGCCAGGGCAAAGACAATGAGCTAAAGGTCTTCACCGGCTCCTTACCAAAGGGGACCTGAAAACGGGATACAAACTTCACTGTATTCCATCCTACAGTAGTACCCCATACTACAGCATGCAGTATCTATATTTATGATAAGCTAAAGTTTATTATTTAATACAGTTCTCAGTCAATGGCATGTATTTGGCTATTGCATCCATGTGCTTGTTTTCTCAAAGAACCTGAAGTTAGAGGGTCCCCGTAAACACGGGTACAAATGGGCGACTAGACTCGGTAAGCTCAGCTGACTATGGTAGTCAGGATTGTGGTACCATGGGTAGGCAGACCAGGCCAGGCAGCTCTTACAGGGTTTATTGCCCACTAGGTGAGCTGCGCTTTGCCCCTGCTCTGCTCTGAGTAGAGGGACTACCTGGAAGAGAGGCATATAATAGTGTTTAACAATAAGCTGGCTGGGTACGGTGGCTCATGTCTGTAATCCTAGCACTTTGGGAGGCTGAGGCGGGCATATCACGAGGTCAGGAGTTCGAGAGCAGCCTGGTTAACACAGTGAAACCCCATCTCTACTAAAAATACAAAACATTAGCCAGGCGTGGTGACCAGCGCCTGTAGTCCCAGCTACCCAGGAGGCTAAGGTAGGAGAATTGCTGGAACCTGGGAGGCGGAGGTTGTGGTGAGCCGTGATTGCACTACTGAACTTCAGCCTAGGCGACACAGTGACTCTGTCTCAAAATAATAATAATAATAATAATAATAATAATAATAATAATAATAAGCTGAGGACATTGTCTAGTCTGGTGGTTATGTTTTTGAAGTCACTGACACCTGGTATTAAATTCCTGCTTTGCTACTGTGACCTCAGGCAAGTTATCAAGCCTCCTTAAGCCTCAGTATTATTGGCTGTAAAATTAGGGCAAATAATTGGACCTATTTCACAGGATTGTTTCAGGGATTAAATAAAACAACACATGCATTAAGTGCTTAGCACAATTCCTGACAAATAAGTGCTGGCAACTATGTTATCATTAGTAGCTACACCAAAATGAGAAATAAAGCAAAAATCCAGGTTTTATGATACCTATCTACCATCTCCCTCTTCTCCGCTTTTGAGTAACAATACAGAACAGCAAGGTTGGATTGAAAATCTTAACATTTTTGATAATGAGTTTGAAGGCTCTCTACTCTCCTCCACTGAGCCCACTGCTGTCTTTGTTCAGGTTGTTTCTTTTTTCTGGAGTATTCACACTGCTTCTTCCCTGCAACACACCTCCATAAACATCTTATAAAACCATATTAAATTTGGTTTCTACAAACCTTTGTACTAATTTGTAAAGAAATTACTCTATCAAAGTTATCCTTCATTCATTCTTGGCTGTTCTTATTTATCACATCTCCTAATGTTTCATCTCTCTACCCCCTCCTTGCTACCAGTACTATCACCTACCCCAAAATCAAATATCTAATACATCTATTTCTCTAGACATAGCAAGTGCTTCATACACACTGATAGAGAGACCACAGTAAGACTTCTGGAAAGAAGGTTAACAACATAGCACTGACAGTGGTCAGTGGGGAACCATTTTGGTAAGCTTTCCAGTTCTCAAAAAGAAGGAGTTGCTCCTTAGCCATTAATTAACCACCATCAACTGTAAAATGTGGCAAGCTTGAGTTAGTTTGAATAACTCCACTAAAGTAAGAAGCTCAAAACAGGGATGGGGGGGGGGTTGGTGGGGGCAGTTATTAAGCCTACTGCTTTCAAAGATGTAAGACAGTCTTCCCCAGAAATTTCTCCACAATTACCTATAAAGCAGAGTAAAGCAGAGCCTTTAGAATCTTACTTCTGGTACACAGAGACTGTCCTAAATTACTTAAAAGTATCATTTTGAATGTGTGACTTAAGCATATGTTTTTCTCCTTATTCAAGAATAATGTAGGTGGTTACAGAAAAATCACTATTTGAGTCTGGGATGGAAGATGGAACAGCATTTAGGTCCATGGAGCAGGTTAATTCAAAAAATATAGTCTCAAAGGGTAGGATGTGTTCTCTACGGCCAAACATAGTTAGATTTACTCTAATTCTAAGTGTCCTGAATCTGTATACCGCTCAATCTATCTAGCACCCTACCAAGGAACATTATAGCTGTTGCTTAATAACTAGTGGTCAAACTAATCATACAATGAAATTCAAACTAGAAAAAAAATCTAACTATGGCTATTTCTGCTCACACAGAATTAGGCCTCCAGATGAGAAGCCGTGAAAAGAACTCTGAGAGATGCCACCTTGTTCTTGTGAACTGAATGAGCAAAGCTCAGCGCAGCAAGGCTCTTGCAATGGCAACCCACCCTCTCCCTAAGAAACAGGATTTACATGCTAGAAAGCAAAGCGCGTGACTCAGCTCCGAGAGAAAGTTAAGTGTTTAAAACTTGGGGAAAAACATATTATGTAACAGTTGAAGATAAAAATTTAAGAATATTTCCCTGTGATAAAACTGTAACTAAGTGTTATTTAACTGTTTCCTCTAATGACATCATTTTATTTAGGTTTTAATAGACTGGCAGCCACAACCTATAGTTTTATGAAGCAAAGTAAAATTGCAGTCTAGGAATACATTTAAGAAAAGAGAGCCATCAACACAGATGAGAGGTTACAGTGTATCCCCTCATCCCTAGACCCCTACAGTAATTAAGTGTGCTGAACAGACAGCCATTACAGCTAACAGTAGGTGTGCTCACCCCCAATCAGTACTGGGTTGTTCTTGGAAATCCAAAGGTTATTTCTGTGATCTGCTTTCCAGAAAATTTGCATGTCACAGAATAAAGAATGTAATTCAAGAGCTGTGTGTTCTATAGATTGTACTAAATATGTAGCTTCTATCAAACGTACAACTTCTACCATTGCAATGGGGCTTTCTATTTTAATATATACCTTTTCTTATAGCTGATTATGATACAACATTACTCATTCTGAGAACACTGGCGTATGTTTGGGAAAATGAACATCACGTAGAGAAAGTAAAATTAATATTTGAAAAACTGACTCATGTACAAGATAAATGTATCTGTAAATGAGATGCAATAAACAGGATCTTAAGAGTATGCATCTGTACCTATTTCATACTACATTATGAAAATCAGGAAGTAAATCACAAAAGTTACCTCATACCAAATGAATATCATAGGCACTAATATTAGAAAAGAAAAACAGAATAATCAGTCCCTTTGTTAGCTGGAGCATGGGGGGAAGAAATTGGGCCTGTGGCCCTACCACAAATAAGTTTTCATATATTCACTTGAAAGAAAGAAAAAGTTAAAATAAATGTTACTTTTACAATTAATTTTGAAACATCAACACTTAAATTTTCATAAATCACACGTAAGCAGGAAATTGTAAATCTTGGGGAGGGGGACACTGGGCCATATGAAAAAGATTTTGTAATCTTCAATATGATGGCTCCAAATCCATCTGCCAAGAAGCAGAGTTACTTGGCTAGCATACTCTCGCTTGTACACTTTCATCAGATTAAGGCTTTCATGCCAGAAATCTTTTTTTTTTTTTTTTTCCTGGTATACTGGTCACTGCCAGAAATGGACCCAACGACTCCACCAGTGCTAAGGAGTTAAGCATCTGAGATTTAATTTAACAGTTTCAGCTTTATTAAGCTGTCATAGAGCGGCCCCACTTTGATAACAGTAGCTGCTCCAATTATGGCTTGGTTTAGGGTTGACAAGTATAATGATTCATTCGTGGCACATGAGAAGCAATAAAAGGTTGTTTTGCATTACAGCTTTAAAAACGTGGGCATTTTTTTCATTTAATTTGTCACTTAGCTTTTGCTAAGAGGACATTTAAATTGCAGTAAAAGGCAAATGGGGCTTTTAGTTTAAATGTAATCCCCATATTTAAATGATCTGTAATGGCGCGGTGTTGGAGTGGGAACACTATTGTCTCACAGTGGGTCCTGATGGTGACATGTGACATTTGTATTCAGGTCCTGTATTATCCATGTGGCTAAAGGGCTTCCAATTTCATTTCACAGCCAGAAGCCTGCAGAAAACACCAATTAACTTGCAGATCCCATTTGCTGACAAAACTCAGCCTCTTCTCAATGTCTGGCATCTGGCAGTGCTCAGCATTTAATTCCAAAGCAGAGCCTCGAAGCAATGTGAGCCCTGTGTAGGGGGGCACAAAGTCAAATTCCCCCATTTTATTAAGAAGCAAAAGCCTTTCCTTTTGTAGTCCAGAAGCAACTTTTAGTTAATTTTTTGGTGAATGAATATTAAGATGTGATACTTACTGTTACTTCTACGTGAGATTCTTCACAGAACTTAGACCCCATTAAAATGGCAAGTGACCTCTGCTTGCCATCAGAGTACATAGAAGAATTTCTAGCAGTCTAGTAATGATTGGGCGGTGGGTGAGGGGCACACAGGACAAGAAATTGTGGTCTTTATGCTGGACTGAAATCAAAGAATTTGTATAAAGCCTGGTCCTTAATTAGAAAGTAGTCCATAAGAGGGCATAACTAGAATCAGCTGGTGGAAACTTCCACCTAATAAAAATTTATACTTCTGATTGAGGGTTAAGGTACGTAATTTTCAAAACCCACTTGGAAAAGTGACATTTGACTATGAATTAAATGTGAACACTGCAAATTTTATTTGACTGTATGTACCACCAGTACCCTTTTTGGTAACCAAAAAATTTAGTTGGTATTTTCTTCCTAAACAGTCATTTGTAATTCTAAGTTTCTCTAAGTACCAAAGCTCTTTAAATTGCATTCATTTAATATTAATTCAGTAATTTTTCCTTAAATGATCCCCTTCATTATAGTTTTCTTAATGCTAATTCTTTTTACTTTATAAACCATCTAACCAATCAAGTCTATACTACAGAGTTACAAAATTGAAAAAGGTTTACTTGAGGATTTTTGCATCAATGTTCATCAAGGATATTGGTCTGAAATTCTCTTTTTTGGTTATGTCTCTGCCAGGCTTTGGTATCAGGACGATGCTGGTCTCATAAAATGTGTTAGGGAGGATTCTCTCTTTTTCTATTGATTGGAATAGTTTCAGAAGGAATGGTACCAGTTCCTCCTTGTACCTCTGGTAGAATTCGGCTGTGAATCCATCAGGTCCTGGACTCTTTTTGGTTGGTAAGCTATTGATTATCACCACAATTTCAGAGCCTGTTATTGGTCTATTCGGAGATTCAACTTCTTCCTGGTTTAGTCTTGGGAGGGTGTATTTGTCGAGGAATTTATCCATTTCTTCTAGATTTTCTAGTTTATTTGCATAGAGGTTTTTGTAGTATTCTCTGATGGTAGATTGTATTTCTGTGGGATTGGTGGTGATATCCCCTTTTTCATTTTTTACTGCATCTATTTGATTCTTCTCTCTTTTCTTCTTTATTAGTCTTGCTAGCGGTCTATCAATTTTGTTGATCTTTTCAAAAAACCAGCTCCTGGATTCATTAATTTTTTGAAGGGTTTTTTGTGTCTCTATTTCCTTCAGTTCTGCTCTGATTTTAGTTATTTCTTGCCTTCTGCTAGCTTTTGAATGTGTTTGCTCTTGCTTTTCTAGTTCTATTAATTGTGATGTTAGGGTGTCAATTTTGGATCTTTCCTGCTTTCTCTTGTGGGCATTTAGTGCTATAAATTTCCCTCTACACACTGCTTTAAATGTGTCCCAGAGATTCTGGTATGTTGTGTCTTTGTTCTCGTTGGTTTCAAAGAACATCTTTATTCCTGCCTTCATTTCATTATGTACTCAGTAGTCATTCAGGAGCAGGTTATTCAGTTTCCATGTAGTTGAGCGGTTTTGAGTGAGTTTCTTAATCCTGAGTTCTAGTTTGATTGCACTGTGGTCTGAGAAGACAGTTTGTTATAATTTCTGTTCTTTTACATTTGCTGAGGAGAGCTTTACTTCCAACTATGTGGTCAATTTTGGATTAGGTGTGGTGTGGTGCTGAAAAAAATGTATATTCTGTTGATTTGGGGTGGAGAGTTCTGTAGATGTCTATTAGGTCCACTTTGTGCAAAAATCCTCAATAAAATACTGGCAAACTAAATCCAGCAGCACATCAAAAAGCTTATCCACCATGATCAAGTGGGCTTCATCCCTGGGATGCAAGGCTGGTTCAACATACGCAAATCAAGAAATGTAATCCAGCATATAAACAGAACCAAAGACAAAAACCACATGATTATCTCAATAGATGCAGAAAGGCTTTTGACAAAATTCAACAACCCTTCATGCTAAAAACTCTCAATAAATTAGGTATTGATGGGACGTATCTCAAAATAATAAGAGCTATCTATGACAAACCCACAGCCAATATCATACTGAATGGGCAAAAACTGGAAGCATTCCCTTTGAAAACTGGCACAGGACAGGGATGCCCTCTCTCACCACTCCTATTCAACATAGTGATGGAAGTTCTGGCCACAGCAATCAGGCAGGAGAAGGAAATAAAGGGTATTCAATTAGGAAAAGAGGAAGTCAAATTGTCCCTGTTTGCAGATGACATGATTGTATATCTAGAAAACCCCATTGTCTCAGCCCAAAATCTCCTTAAGCTGATAAGCAACTTCAGCAAAGTCTCAGGATACAAAATCAATGTACAAAAATCACAAGCATTCTTGTACACCAATCACAGACAGAGAGCCAAATCAAGAGTGAACGCCCATTCACAATTGCTTCAAAGAGAATAAAATACCCAGGAATCCAACTTACAAGGGATGTGAAGGACCTCTTCAAGGAGAACTACAAACCACTGCTCAATGAAATAAAAGAGGATACAAACAAATGGAAGAACATTCCATGCTCATGGGTTGGAAGAATCAATATCGTGAAAATGGCCACACTGCCCAAGGTAATTTATAGATTCAATGCCATCCCCATCAAGCTACCAATGACTTTCTTCACAGAATTGGAAAAAACTACTTTAAAGTTCATATGGAACCAAAAAAGAGCCCACATCGCCAAGTCAATCCTAAGCCAAAAGAACAAATCTGGAGGCATCACGTTACCTGACTTCAAACTATACTACGAGGCTACAGCAACCAAAACAGCATGGTACTGGTACCACAACAGAAACAGATCAATGGAACAGAACAGAGCTCTCAGAAATAATGCCACATATCTACAACTATCTGATCTTTGACAAACCTGACAAAAACAAGAAATGGGGAAAGGATTCCCTATTTAATAAATGGTGCTGGCAAAACTGGCTAGCCATATGTAGAAAGCTGAAACTGGATCCCTTCCTTACACCTTATACAAAAATTAATTCAAGATGGATTAAAGACTTACATGTTAGACCTAAGACCATAAAAACCCTAGAAGAAAACCTAGGCAATACCATTCAGGACATAGGCGTGGGCAAGGACTTCATGTCTAAAACACCAAAAGCAATGGCAACAAAAGCCAAAATTGACAAATGGGATCTCATTAAACTAAAGAGCTTCTGCACAGCAAAAGAAACTACCATCAGAGTGAACAGGCAACCTACAGAATGGGAGAAAATTTTTGCAACCTACTCATCTGAGAAAGGGCTAATATCCAGAATCTACAATGAACTCAAACAAATTTACAAAAAAAAACCAAACAACCCCATCAAAAAGTGGGCAAAGGACATGAACAGACACTTCTCAAAAGAAGACATTTATGCAGCCAAAAAACACATGAAAAAATGCTCATCATCACTGGCCATCAGAGAAAGGAAAATCAAGACCACAATGAGATAGCATCTCACACCAGTTAGAATGGCCATCATTCAAAAGTCAGGAAACAACAGGTGCTGGAGAGGATGTGGAGAAATAGGAACACTTTTACACTGTTGGTGGGACTGTAAACTAGTTCAACCATTGTGGAAGTCAGTGTGGCGATTCCTCAGGGATCTAGAACTAGAAATAGCATTTGACCTAGCCATCCCATTACTGGGTATATACCCAAAGGACTATAAATCATGCTGCTATAAAGACACATGCACACGTATGTTTACTGCGGCACTATTCATAATAGCAAAGACTTGGAACCAACCCAAATGTCCAACAATGATAGACTGGATTAAGAAAATGTGGCACATATACACCATGGAATACTATGCAGCCATAAAAAATGATGAGTTCATGTCCTTTGTAGGGACATGGATGAAACTCGAAAACATCATTCTCAGTAAACTATCGCAAGGACAAAAAACCAAACACCGCACGTTCTCACTCATAGGTGAGAATTGAACAATGAGAACTCTTGGACGCAGGAAGGGGAACATCACACTCTGGGGACTGTTGTGGGGTTGGGGGAGGAGGGACAGCATTAGGAGATATACCTAATGCTAAATGACAAGTTAATCGGTGCAGCAAAACAACATGGCACATGGATACATATGTAACAAACCTGCACATTGTGCACATGTACCCCTAAAACCTAAAGTATAATTAAAAAATAAATAAATAAATAAAATAAAATAGAAAAAGAAAAAGGTGTACTTGAAAAATAAAACATTCAGGATTTTATGAAAATATTTATTTAAACCATGCATTATACTTGTGTTATTTAACCGCCACACTGTGCCCCCCAAACATCATTCTAATACATTGAAACTATCTATTGTAGTTACAGATTGATTTACATTTTGATTAGGGGGAAAGGGCACTATGATTATTTCACGAGACTCAAAGAAAGCAGCAAGATTAAGTTATTACAGGATACTTAAGAAAATTGCCAGGGAAAAAGTCAACAAATATCTAATAGTTCACAAGTAGCGAACTTGTCCACAGCCAACTTCTGAACGTATATCCTATTAATAGGAAAAATAAAATACTGATATCACATCCTTTACCAACTTGCTGCATTACCCTGGATTACACAGTGTCATGTTGTGGAAGTCTCCTAACCTCTCGGGACTTATTTCCTTATCCGTAAAACAGCTAATCGCAAATACCCCTTCCAATTATGGTCATTTGGTATCTTCACGGACAACAGCATCTTTTGGTTTAGACTACTACACCTGGGATCAATCAGCATGATGTGGTCCATCATTAGCCAAGAAAAATTGCACTGAGACTAGGATCTTCTAGTAAATATAGACATTACTTCTCATAAAATTAATACAGGCACTCATATATTTGTCAAAATTTCAGGTGTCACTTACAGATTTATTAATAAAAAGACAAGATAATAAACACATCATTCATTATTTCCCTAGTGATGAACATTGGGTACCAAGACTCATCCAAACAAAATTCCCAGTATTCTTTTAATGAACATGACTAGTGGATTTCTCATTTTTTTGAACACTTGCTATATTTGTATCTTTAACTGCCAGGAATTTAGGAAGCAATAAATATTAGAATTTGCTGTATTTTTCCATTCTGAGGATCAACAGTTCATTTAAATCTATAGCAGCCAAAAATAAAATGAATATCCAACTAATTTTAATAATTCCAGTGTGGGGAGAAGGGGGAAGAAAGACTCTAAATTTTAGCTGAATCGATTACAATATAATCTAGAAATAAGTAACCAGCTCTACAATATAAAACTGCTATATTAAAATAATACAGCTTTTTTTTTTTCAAATACTTAAAGGGAGATTCCTGCACTTAACTTTTCTCGAGATCAGGCAATTCCCCCAAAACCCTGCTAAGGTTGTTTTCTGTAAATGCCAGCCCAAGTTCTAAATCCTCCTATGCTTCTAACCTATATATTGGCAACACATTCCATGTATGAGCAGCTCTCTCTTCAGCAATACTACAACTATGTTCTTGAAACATCTGACTATGGTATTTATCCATATGCAAATCAATGATAATTTGTGAGGAAACATGCTTACCCAGCTCATCCCAGAGCTGCCTGTATTTGTCAGTCATTGCAGTGCCTTGTTGCCGCCAAAGTGACAGGCGAGGGTCAGCCATGAATTGCTCTGTTATCAAGGTCAACATGCGGGCCCCATTGGAGTCCCTCATCTTTAACATCTCCCGCACCTAGTGGGGAAAAACAGACCTTTAGAAAATTGTTCAAAACAAAAACACAACAAAACCCCACAGTAACACAAGAGACAAACCACCACTTTTCTCTGTTTCTCTCTCTCTCTGTCTCTCTCTCTCTCTGTGTGTGTGTGTGTGTGTGTGTGTGTGTGTGTGTGTGTGTCTGTATGTGGTGGGGGATGGGCAGGGAGGTGTCAAGCCTTCACACCAGCCCTCTTAAGCAAACAAAATATGTAATTTCAAACCACTCCCTACCCTAAATAGCAATTTAATCAAAGAAATGACCATTAATTATTTTGAATTATATTTTAGAATCCATATGAAGAAAAAGTGCTCTCAATCACAAAAATGTTCTGGTTGGGTCTTACACACTGATTAAGGTGAGTAAATCGTGTTTCATATGTCCAGTACAAACTTTTTTTCCAGTTCTCCTTCAAAGTATCTCTCTTATCTAAACCAAGTACACTTTGTGATTCAAGATTACACTCCAACAAAGTAGGCATTCATGCTTTAACAAACCACAGAAGTAAAATCTGGCACTGGGAACAGGTATCTGAACCTACCTAGTTTACCAAAACAGGTTTAAGCAAGGTGCTGCTGTTTCCTCGCATAAAATGAGATGCCATAATTTTAGTAAGATGCCATAACTTTGCTAGCCTAAAGAAATACAATATCAAAACAAACAGGACAGTTTGGCACCTTCCTGACTCTCCAACTGATTGTACTTACCATCGGAGAAGCACAGCCTAATGCAGAGTCCATTGAGAACTCAAGAAATCTTCTAAGTAGATCTGATAATGTGTATAATAACAACACTTGGCCTTTAGTTTTTTTAGGAACAGCTTTGTTGAGACACAATTGATATACCATACAATTCACCAATTTAAACTGTACAATTCAATGGTTTTTAGTATATTCACAGTTGTGCAAGTCCTTCAATTTTTGAGATAAATTAGTAATTGCATAAAGGTTCTCTCTCACTTAAGTTATTTATATAAAGAGCAGCAGCATACTTCTATTTACTCGGATGGGGTTGTTTTTGCAATGGTGAAAGAAAATGGACAGCCCTGTTAAGTTCAAGAACTCTCTTGCTCTATATGGGTGATCCATGAAGCAGAATAATAACCACAGATCTAATAAGTTAACTTTGCCTCTCAAGTTGGAACTTTAAGCTTTGTCCATTACTCTTGTGCTACATTTCCCAAATAAAAGAAAGGAAAAAAGAAACACAAGGGTAAGCCTCTCTGCAGGAAGCCCTAAATGAATCCATCCACTTCAAAAATGTATACTGCTGTGTATTCAATAAGTAAGAATCTCAGCTGTAATTTCCCCATAAGAAATTACTGGAGCAAGGTCACAAGCAGTAGAAAAGGTGGGGTGGTTGGTCCTTCTTTCACGACTCTCTCTATGTGAAAGGCAAGGAAAGGCGAAAATAGTAGATCTTCAATAAAGCAGCCCAAATCTAGAATAGATCCTGCCTGAGTTCTGCACCCTCAAGAAATGGAACTTCCTCATCTGCTTTAGAATTTGAGCTTTATAAAGAACTCAAAAGCACTTCTACCCTGAATCACAATGGTTGTGCTTCCAGGAGCGTTACTTCAGTATTCCTATAAAGGAGTTTGTTCCCAATATCAAAGTACTAAAAACTCATTAACAGGTGAAGATGGAGGAAGAAAAGGAGTTGCCATTTATTGGATACAATGTTAAAGAGTTTTACATTTATACTTACCATTTAATTTTCATAACAACCATGTAAAATAGGCCAGATTATAATCCCCATTTTATGAATTATAAAACCAAGCCTCAGAGAAGTAAAATAACTCACCCAATGGACAAGCGGAACAGCTTGGATCAGAACCCATATCTGTCTTAACTTCAAATTATGCTAATTCCAAAATTAGAGGTTGCTATTACTTCATATGGCATACATAATGTGTATATAATATATAGGGATAAAAAGAACAACTGCACATCAGGCTAATAATACATCTTTCGAACTGTTTCTAACATAAGAATATATGAAATACTTCCTGCGTGTCTAAATATACTAAACCTTTTACATTATTAGTATTTGTGGATTTGATATAATGTTTATTTTTTCTGGTAGATTTCTAACCTACTACGCAGCAACAGCAATGAAAATAAACACTTTACTCTTAAGTATATAAAACAGAACTCTCTATTTAACCAGCACTCATGTACATCTATAGCCTAATGGTAATTAATTTTCGGACTGTTGACCCGGAGGCATGACATGAGTTTGAAGTGCCTGTGAATCATCAAAGAATGCTTAAATCATATGTAAAGTAGTATTAGAGTTAAATGTATTTTATTGTAATCTAATTCTGGGGAAATTGGCAATCTACATACGGGAAAAATCTTTATGAACATGGTACTGATTAAGCAGAATACACTATTCCTGGCCATACCCAGTAACAGCGTTTACTCTAATTCTTTCGAACTAAAAAAAAAATCTTTTAATTACAGCAAATATTAGAGAAGATATTCAACAAAAGCATCAATGAACAGTTATCTGTTCCTTTAAAACCAATGTTAATACATTAATCATAATGATGACTATACCCCCAATTAAAATATAATGATTTAATATTATTCAAAAAGCATTTTATCCAGTATTTACAAATGTGTGTATGGTACTGAAACTTCTGTATAAAGCAAAACACACAGCTTCCACTCACAAGGAACTTATGACCAAGATAATTTAAATTCTTGAGCCATCAATTTTTAATGATGAAGACGAACAGTAGACAGCATCATTTAACACCATTATCACAACAATTTTAGGAGATATGTTATTATTAGCTAATTTTCTAGATGAGAAAATTAACAAATAATTTGCCAAGGTTTATATACTTAGAAAGATCTACAACTTGGATTCAAACTGAGATCTATATGACTCTAAAACTCAAGCTTTTGAAATTAACTTACAGATACTGACATTATTAAACTAAATAATTAAAGCACATTTTAGGGATTATGAAACTATGTTCTCTTGGGAAAATTAACTAGAAAGGGAAAAACTTGAAAAAATGGCATTTTGAATAACACTGTTAATTATTTTGCTTTTATTATTGTAAGAGGTTTTTCAAAATTGTATAAATTATCACCATTTTATTGATAGGAACTAAGAGAGACAAAAATGTCCCATATCTTGTCTAAGATCACCTAAAGAAAGAAAAGCTTGCATTACAATACAAAAGTTTCTATTGGTCAACTAAGACCCTGTTCTTTAATTTTTAAAAGAGGCTTTATCCTATTGTAGACATGATCATATTTAGATAGTCCCTATATATGTATATATTTAGAATATTTCTTTAGAAATAGACAATCATACCTTTGCAAAGAGCAAATTAAGCTGCTTCCCTGATCCGTGGTACCCGCCCTGGGAAAGGAACAGTTTAACCTGTTCTTGAACCTGCTCTTCATCTAAGTGCCAGCAGTTTTCATCATCTATACTAGCACCTGCTGTTGGATCAGGAGCACCTAGAAATAGAAAGAAAAATAATAACACAGGGTAGATAAAAACTCTGTGCTAAAAGGATTAAGACTCTTTTTGCCTACTTCTTAATTCAATCTCAATTTCAATTATACATACAAATTTATGACAAAGTAAATACAAGGATCACTCTTATTTCCAGAACTTTCCTGATTTGTGCTAAGTCAAATGCAGATTACTTTAGAATTGAGATATTTCTATTTTTTAGGTTCAGAGACTATTATCTCTGGAGATGAATTTATAGGTTCTCTAAAAAATTGAATTCACACAAGTGTTTCATTGTAAATACATGATGTTTATAAAGCTGTGTAGGCCATGCTGGAAAAAATGTTTTTCAAAGACTTTAGAAAACGCAAGACAAGTAAACTTAGCAGAGTATTTCTCTCTTTACTATGTTAATTCAATAAGTTTTCACCATTATCTGCTGCTGTATAAACTACATGCTGACATAAGTCTTTAGTTGCAGAAAACCAAAGATTAAAAAGGGAAATCAAGCCACATGGGAACAGGCAGTGCAGCTGTTGTATTAAACCAGGTTGTAGTATCACCTTGCCAAACTGCATAAATATTTTATTGCTGAAGTACACACAAAGGTAACAGCTAAGTAATAAGCCCTGCGTGTGTAGACTACCTTAGAAATTAAAAAAACTACCCAGATATTTAGGCAGGCAAAGATTGTTTCATTATTTGCCAATAAAATAAAATGGTATTTTAAGGTCTAAGATTCATAAGTAGTACAAAAAAATTTAGATCTAAAAACTGTTCATCCTCAGTGTTTCATCTGCTTATCAACCCTTAAAAAAATACATCTGTAGGTGTGGTTTTGTATTACTTTTCTTGTCTTCTAATGATCTAAAGCAGACTCAATTAACCAAAGAAATAATCACTAACATCTGCTTAGAACCAGGGTCTACTAGTCCCCAGTAGGGGAAGGCAGTGGGACCCTGAGCCTGCCTGCAAAATTATATGTTCATTCATTCATTCAGCCAGTCAGCATATTTACTGAGTGCCTGACTCAGTGCCAGCCTCTCTGCTAGACTTGGTACAAAATAGACAGAATTCCTGTCCTCACTGAATCTACAACCCAGTTCAGAGGCTTTCAAATTTTGCTGAACAAGACCCACAATAAGAAATATATTTCACATCATGCCTAATATGCTTATGTGTCTGTGTGTTTGTATGATTAATCTGCAAAAATTTGATGAAACTGTCCTTACTATAAGGAAAGGCTCAATATTTTCTACTCCATTTCATTTTTTAAAGAGGGCTTGTCACAATTTTTAAAACTGATTTTATAACCTATAACAGGTGGCCACCCACTATCTGAAAAACACTCTTTTAAGTTTTTGAGATAAATATCAATCAATAATTATATGTATAAATGTATAATAAATGGTAATAACTGCTCAGAGGAAGAGGGCAGGGTGATGGAAGACTCTATCATCAGAGAATTCTGACTGGGCCTTGGATTGTTAGGGTAAGCATACCTTGACGAAATGGCACTGAGCTGAGATCTGCCTTAAGTGGATTAAAAGCTAATTAAAAATGAACTGAAGGTCAGGAAAGGAGAGAAGGGTCTGCACATGAGAAGAACTTGAGCATAGCCCTTAGGCAGGAAAAAACATGGTACATGGAAGAAATAAAACACAGTCTATGCAACCCAAGAATAGAAGATGAGGGGAAGAGTAATACAAGATAATCCTGGAGAAAAGACGCAGGGTCAGACTGAGTGCCTTGGTTGGCGAAGAGCTTAGTTTTTTTCCCTGAGAGTAATGAATGGGAATTCATGACAACTTATCCAAAGTGGAAGAAAGAAATACTCTAAATAATAAAAGATGTTTTGTCCTGATATGCATTAATTTCAACATTCCTACCGTAAATATTATGCAGCCATAAAAATGAATGTGGAGATTCTCTATGCATTACAATGGAAAGATATCCAGGACATACTGTTGATTGAAAAAAAAATCAAGGAGAATAAAAGTATACACTGTATACCACTTTTCAAGCAATTAATGATGTTTATGCCAGATAGACTAACCAAGAAAAGGAGAGAGAAGATGCAAATAAATAAAATCAGAAATGAAAGCAGAGACATTAAAATTGATACCACAGAAATACAGAAGATGATCAGAGACCTATTATGAACAACTATATGCTCCAAAACTAGAAAACCTAGAAAAACAGAAAAGCCTGACCAGACCAGTAATGAGTGGCAAGACTGAATCGGTAATAAAGAATCTCCCAGCAAAGAAAAGCCCAGGATCAGATGGATTTACAGCCTAATTCTACCAAACGTAGGAAGAAGAACTAATACTAATTGTCTTGAAACTGTTCCAAAAAATCAGAAGACAGAATCCTCCCTAACTCATTATACAAGGCTAATGTCAGTATGGTACCAAAACTAGACAAAGACACCACACAAAAAGAAAACTAGAGACCAATATCCCTGATGAACATAGACATAAAACTCCTTTAAAAATACTAGCAAACCCAATCCAACAGTATGTCACAAAGATTATACACCATGATCAAATGGGTTTTACACCAGGGATGCAAGGATTGTTCAACATGCAAATCGAGAAATGTGATACCAGAATAAAGAACAAAAACCATATGATTATCTCAATAGACACAGAAAAACCATTTGTAAAATTCAGCATCTCTTCATGATAAAAAACCCTCAGCAAACTAGGCATAAAAGGAATATACCTCAAAATAATAAAGGCCATATATGACATACCCACAGCCAACACCATACTGAATGGGGAAAAGTTGAAAGCATTCTAAGAACTGGAATAAGACAAGGATGCCCATTTTCACCACTCATATTCAACATAATGCTGGAAGTCCTAGTCAGAGCAATCAGTCAAGAGAAATAAATAAAAGGCATCCAAATTGGAAAATAAGCAGTCAAATTATCCCTGTTCACGGATGATGCAATCTTCCATCTAGAAAAACCTGAACACTCCACCAAAAAATAATTCAATTTGATAAATGAATTCAGTAAAGTTGCAGGATGCAAAATCAACATACAAAAAGTAGTGTTTCTATACACCAATAACATTCTACCTAAGAACCAAATCCTACTTACAGTAAGTACCAAAAAACAAAATAAAATACTTAAGAATAGATTTAACCAAGGAGGTAAAATATTTCTACAAAAAAACTATAAAACAGTGATGAATGAAATTAAAGATGACACAAACAAATGGAAAAACATCCCATACTCATGGATCAGAAGAATTAATACAGGTAAGATGACCCTATTGCCCAAAGCAATCTACAGATTCAAAGCAATCTTTATCCAAATATTGACATTTTTCACAGAATTAGACCAAACAATCCTAAAATTCATATGGAACCAAAAAAAGAGGCCAAATAGCCAAAGCAATCCAAATAAATAAAAAGAACAAAGCTGGAAGCATCATATTACCTGGCTGCAAATTATACTACAAGCCTATAGTAACCAAAACAGCCTGGTGCTAGTATAAAAAGACACATAGACCAATGAAACATAACAGAGAACTCAGAAATAAAGCCACATATTTACAATCAACTGATCTTCCACAAAATTCACAAGAATATACACTAGGGAAAGGATGCCCTTTTCAATAAATGGTGCTGGGAAAATTGTATAGCCACATGCAGAAGACCAAAACTGGACTCCTATGTCTCATCATAAAATGTAAGACCTGTAACTATAAAAATACTAGAAGAAAACCTAGGGAAAATTCTCCTGGACACTGGTCTACGCAAAGCATTTATGACAAAGACCTCAAAAGCACAGAAACAAAAATAGAGAAATGGGACTTATTTAAACTAAAAAGCTTCTGTACAGCAAAAGAAATAAGAGTGAAGGGACAACCTGCAGAATGGAAGAAAATATTTGCAAACTATTCACCTGACAAGGAACAAATATCCAGAATTTACAAGGAAATCAAACAACTCAACAACAACAAAAAAAACCCACAAATAATCCCATTAAAAAGTGAGCAAAAGACATGAGACATTTTTCAAAAGAAGACATGTAAATGGCCAACAGGCACATGAAAAAATGCTCAACATCACTAACCATGAGAGAAATGCAAGTCAAACCCACAATGAGATATCATCTTATACCAGTCAGAATTGCTATTATTAAAAAGACAAAAAATAACAGATGTTGGTGAGGATGCAGAGAAAACAGAGCTCTTATACACAGTTGGTGGGAATATAAATTAGTATAACATCTATGGAAAGCAGCATGGAGATTTCTCAAATAACTAAAAATAGAACTACCATTCCATCCAGCAATCCCACTACTGGATATCTACCCAGAGGAAAAGAAAACATTATATGAAAGACACCTGCACTCCTATTTTATATCACAGCATTTCTCATGATAGCAAAGATATGGAATCAATCTAAGTGTCTATCAATGAATGATGTGTACAGATACACAATGAAATACTATTTGGCCATAAAAAAAGAATGAAATCACATCCATGCGGCACCATAGATGGAACAAGACGCCATTATATTAAGTCAAACACATCAGACACAGAAAGACAAATACCACATATTCTCACTGATAAGTGGCAGTTTATGTACAGAAGGGCATGGAGTGTGTGGAACGATAGACAATGAAGACTTGGAAGAGTCGGAGGGTGGGTGACAAGAAATTACTTAATGGGTACAATGTACATTATTCAGGTGATGGATGCTCTAAAGCCCAGACTACACACCATGAAATCTATGCATGTAACAAAATTACTCTTGTACCTCAAAATTTATACAAATAAAAAATGATAATAAACGAAATACATATAAATAATGAGGTTTATAAAAGAGCTTACATGTCAGTATCTCCTTATCTATGCCAAAAATATTTTGGAAGGACAATTTAAAGAGTACAGGTAACCTAGTTACATGGGGGAAGGAAACATCTTTTAAAATTTTGGAACCATGTGAATATATTTACGTATCTAAAAAAGTCACTTTATCTGAAATACGGAGGATGAATTGAGGGGCAAAAATACATAATGCTATTCTGATGGTGTACACATGTACACACAGGATGATGATAGTTGCTTGAAAAACAGCAATGACAGCAGAAATGGAGAAGCTGACAAGATTTCATAAATGCAACAAGAACTTGGTGAGTAAATGGATATGTGAAGTATGGGAGATGAACAGATGGTGAGAGACATGAGTTTCTGGATTAAACAACCATACGGAATACTGGAAAACTCACTGACACACAGACCACCAGAGAAGGACAAGATTTGGGAGTCGGGAGGGGCAGTGTTTAGGTCATGAGCTTAATTTTAGATATGGTGAATTTGACATACCCTTGAGACAGTGGAGAAGAGGGAAGAGGATTTCAAGGAGAAAGCTGGATATACTATGGGAAGCAGTAAACTGTTTAAGAGCATCTAGGACCAAATCCTAAGGAAGGCCAACATTTAAAGGCTGCATAAGTAAATGAGCAAGGATGACAAAGGAAATGAGTGGCCTCTTAGGAAGAGTTGGAGAGACCAAGTCTTCCAGAAGAAGGAGAAAGTCATTCCAAGCAGGGACTAGACAAGTACGTAAAAGTGAAGCTCCATGAGAGCAAGAATTGTATCTGCCCTGCTCACCATTGCTTCCTAACACCCAGCCACTATCAGGAGATCAAGTACTGGGAGGAAGGGGAAAAGAGGGAGGCAGAAAGGCACATAAACATTTTCCCCCCTGGAAAAAGAATTCTACTTAAAAGGTTAAGAACCACTATAAAGCATCCTCATAAACATTATCTCATTTTCTCCTCACAATGTCCCCTGGAGGCGAGTATAGATCATGATCCCCATTCTACAGGAGAAATGGGTTCCAAGTTGGTTATGACTTGTACACAGCCACCCTGCTAAATCCAGTCTCCAGATTCTTTTTTCTGCCGATGAACATATTCCAGGATCATAGAGCTAATTTTGAGCCCCGAGGTCATCAAGGCAGGTCTGTCAACCCTAAAGCAAATAAATATTTAAGAAAGGGTACTGGTGTGTTTGTAGGCATTTGTTAGCATGCCTCTCTTTTACAGAAAGCTTTAAGTACACACAATGATGTGAAGTTAACTACTAGGTCTATAACTGTATCCCACAGAAATTCAGACTCTAATCCATCCCATCTTTTTGATTCTACAGACACACATGCACACACCCTTGCACAAAATACCTAAGGATTCTTTACATAAATGCATCAAAAGAGACTTTCCAAACAGCTATAGAATCTTGACTTTTATTTTTAAATTCTTCCCAACATCCTCCTTGGAAATCTGACATATCCCTCCTTATCCTCTTCACAGGGAAAACTCTAATTAGCTACTGACCATCCATTTCCACTGTTCCTTCTGATAAATTGAGCTAAATAATACAGTCTTCCATCTCGAAAAACATCTAGCCTCACAGTGGTTACTTCTCCTAATTTGTGTCATTTTTAAGTTGTTCTCTATGGGCACCAAGGGCCAAAATCCACAAGGAGATCTGCCCCAGAACTACTTGGATGGGGGTTGTCTGCTGTGGCATGACTGAAGGCATTTCAGCTGCTTGGGTCATACCCATGTAAGACTTGGGGGTTTGGTTTGCCACAGAAATAGCCAAATATTTTAAGAAGACCTGAATTTGGTCCAGTCTTCTGTGGCCTGCTTGAACTGGCAAAGGGGTGACCATTCAGATATCCTCCAAAAACTTCAGAATATACTCTACTTATTTTTTTCATGCTAATAGTGAAAAGTGATAGAAGAATACAGAAATTACTCTTGACTTGAATTACACAATATATATTTTTCCTTAAAACTGGATAGGTTTTAAAGACACTATTTTATATATATATTAATTTAATTTAATTAATTAATTTATTTATTTATTTATTTATTTTTGAGACAGAGTCTCGCTCTGTCGCCCAGGCTGGAGTGCGGTGGTGCGATCTCAGCTCACTGCAAGCTCCGCCTCCTGGATTCACGCTATTCTCCTGCCTCAGCCTTACAAGTAGCTGGGACTACAGGTGCCCGCCACCACGCCTGGCTAATTTTTTTTTTTTTTTTTTTTTGTATTTTTAGTGGAGACGGGATTTCATCCTGTTAGCTAGGCTGGTCTCGATCTCCTGACCTCGTGATCTGCCCACCTCGGCCTCCCAAAATGCTAGGTGAGCCACCATGCTCACAGGTGTGAGCCACCATGCCCGACACTAATATTTTTAAAATATGACGGATTTTAAAATTGCTTTAATGGACAATTTACATACATATATACAGATTTTGGTTCAAGTGGAGAAAAATCTAATAGCAAATGTATAAATACATGAATTATGTTTTC
>NW_026652298.1:10849538-10997913 GCF_009828535.3 Hylobates moloch | reverse complement strand
TTGCTTTAATGGACAATTTACATACATATATACAGATTTTGGTTCAAGTGGAGAAAAATCTAATAGCAAATGTATAAATACATGAATTATGTTTTCTCAAGTTTTTAAGAAAATTTGAATACTTGTTCCCTCCAAAACTCATGTTGAAATTTAAACCCCAATGTGGCAGTATTGAAAGGTGGGGCCTTTTAAGAGGTGAATGGATCATGAGGGCTCTGCCATGGTGAATGTATTAATCCATTCTTGGATTAATGTATTAATGGCTTAATGGGTTATCATGGGAGGGAACTGGTGTCTTTATAAGAAGAGGAAGAGATACCTAAGCTACCATGTTAGCATGCTCAGCTCCCTTACCATGCAATGCCCTGTGCCCACAGAGTCCCCACCAGCAAGAAGGCTCCCACAAGATGCAGCCTCTCAACCTTGGACTTCTCAGTCTCAAGAACTATAAGAAATAAATTCCTTTTCTTTATAAATTACTCAATTTCTGGTATTCTGTTATAAGCAACAGAAAGATGAATGGATTCATTACGTTGGGTTTTATTTATTTATTTATTTATTTTGGTAAGCTAGTATTAGAATTAACTTACTTCTTGATAGTACTGGGCAAGAGGGAAATGCACTGGAGAAAAAAAAAAAAATGGCCCAAAGTCTACATACCAATTGAGAGAATGGATTAGAATTCAGAAGATTTCAGTCCTATGCACTGTCTGGAAAACCTATGCATTTTCCAGCAAATAACTTAAGCTCTTCAGGCCTCCATTTCCTTAACTCTAAAATTCTATAATGTAAGGAAAAAAATTAACTGAGCAATAAAAATTAGGAATCTGCTCATGTGATATAGAAATCTTCCTGACTTACTCATAAGACTGCAAGCAAAGATAACTAGTAGATAAATAAAACATAAATTCACTCTATATACAACTCAACATTTTAGGAATAAGACATATACCCTATACATCATAGACAAGGAAATTTAATGTCTACAACAATAATTTCCCCCAAAAGTGCAAATTCATGTATTTAACTTTAATGCTAAATTTTAACTATTTATTTATTTTTACTATACTTTAAGTTCTGGGATACATGTGCAGAACATGCACATAGGTATACACGTGCCATGGTGGTTTGCTGCACCCATCAATCTGTCATCTACATTAGGTATTTCTCCTAATGCTATCCCTCCCCTAACCCCCCATGCTCCCTGAAAGGCCCCGGTGTGTGATGTTCCCCTCCCCGTGTCCATGGGTTCTCATTGTTCAACTCCCACTTATGAGTGAGAACATGCAGTATTTGGTTTTCCATTCTTGTAGTTTTAACTATTTAAACCCTAACATGTCTTTATTACATGCATTACAATGTTGCCTAAGCCTTATATAAAATGTAAGATTTGCAAAATTTATGTCTACTTGTTAATGGCTGTCTATAATCAAAGACAAACCTCTCAACATTTAGCTTTGAGAAGGGAATGCAAAAAGAAACATAACTCATGTATTTGTACATTTGCTATTAGATATTCCCACCGTTGGGCAGGAACCAGAATCTGTATGTATGTAAATTAAATGGTCCATTAAAATGTTTTAAAGCCTATCATGTTTTTACTCTTATTTATATTTATAATAATAAATGCTATATTTACAACTGTATAATTAATCTTTGTGGGCATTTTATTACTGAAGCTTAATTCTTCAGGCCTTCAGGGAAAGTCAGATTATCTGTTGGAAAAAAAAAGTAGAACAATTTGGTCTCTCATTCCCAGAGATGGATGCGTGAATTTGATTTACCTGCCTACCTTGGTAATTTAATGTCACAGGCAGAAAGCAAAGGAGAATTCATGGACATGAACGACCACTATCTAAGTCTTTGGCGTCCCCTGTCTACTGTTTGATTTGGTTCTGATTTAGGTGTGATTTATCCCAACATCAAACTTGCTTGCCCCAGTAGTTCTCAAAAGTAAGGGCATATCAAAATGCTGGAGGCATATTGTGAAAAACAGATGCTGAGATACCACTTCAGACCCACTGAATCAGAATCTTTGCTGGGGATAAAAACGGTGGGAGCGGTAGAATTCCGTTTGGAGAGAATGTTAAGCAGGGTGGCACATTTTAGATCTTAGTAATTAAAAGTATTCATGATCCTGAGGCATCAGACAGACACCTCTCCGGTGTATCTAATAAAGCATATATAAGCCATACTGAATGAGGTATCTGTCTCACATCATGGATACAGTTACTTATAGGTGTTAGATACCACCAAATCATTATGCAGATTTTAAACTGGGCTATGAAGACACATTTATAACTCGCTTATGCTGTGTCTGGTGCATGGAGCTATTCACAGCTTTTACTTCTAACTGAAGACTTAGTGCTTTATTTTATCTTACTTTGCTGGAAAACAAATTCAAAAGAAAGAGTGAAGGTCTTCTGTTTACAAAGTTAACATATTCATCTTAACTGTGATCCAACTGCCACAGTAACACCATTTTCCAAATAATGCTTTTACATTTATATTTATGTAGCAGTGTCCCTTTTTGTTAAAATTGATTTCTCAAATTCAACCTATTCAGGCAGAATTTAGGCAGCAGATGTCTACACTGAAGAGGTGATTAATTCAGCCTCTTTTGGGGACCTAGAGAAGGCCATCTCCTACAGTTTTAGTGTTTGCTGTTAAAGCTAAGAAACATTAAGTCGGTGGCTTACAAAGGCCTTGGTCGACCTGTCTTACAGGCAAAATCCTGACATCAACCATTGGCACTGAGAGGGAAAAGGCAAGACAACAAACTTTAGCGACTCAGGCTCAAAAAGATGTCTTTCTTTACAGCAGAGAGGAGAGAACTAGAAGACCTCTGAAAAATGGTGTACACTCAATAAACACACTCTTTAGAAAAGATTTAAGTTTTATCCTGAATTAAAGTCTCCTTTCAAAGGGGTAACTAATGCCTTTATTTCAATTTACAATTTTGCTGTAGTTGAAACAGCCAGATCTTTCGTCACCTTCCATCCTCTATGGTCACTCCACATAATTCTACTGCCGTAATATAGTGTGGTGTCCTCTACAGGAGCTGTCAGAGGACAAGCCATTTTCCTCATCGTGGAGGCTAATGACAGAGGAAGGCCTGATGTGCACCGGGTTCTGCTCCCCCAACAAACCACCTTCCTTTTAGCTAAATGCCAAGGAAGTAAATAAGCAGCACTGCCATCAGCATATATCTCAGGGAACTCAAATAGACCTGTCAGGGTTTATGGCCCCTCCTCTATTATTTTCCTCTCTTCTGACTTTATTATTCATCTCTTATTATTTAATTTACTTCAACAGTTCAATAGTATACGTATTCATGTACAGAAATAATCATGTATTTTATATGGAAAAGAGCAATAAAGTATTTGTACATTCTCCAATGCTCATTAAAAAATGCAGAGTAAAAACACAGAGTGCTTTTCAGGTAAGTTATTTTCCATTACTTATCTAATAAATGTATTAATGATTACTCAGTACACAAATATAAATATTTAAGTGCAAAGTTCTCAGGAAGTCTTACTATTACATAATCCAACTCTTCAGATTTATTAAAAGAGATCAGCTATGTTTGCAGGCTTTAAGAATAGTTGGCTCCAATTATTTTTAAAAGACTTAAAAAAAAAAAAGCTGGTTCACAAATATTTTCCTTAAATATTTACCGCTGCCCTTGAGGACTCCTATCAACTGCCACATCACAATGATGATGGTAATAGCAGCTCACTTTTACTCCTTGACCATCCTGACCTTATGAAATGGGCACTCTTCAGTGTCCACATTTTACAACGAAGAAAACTGAGGCCTGAAGACATTCAGTTACTCGCCCCTGGTAACAAAGCTGGAAAGCAAAGGGCCAGTATTCTAACTTAGGCTGTCCAACTTCAAAGCTGGAACTCTTAAACACTCTGAATAGTCTTACAGTGGGAGGTATGAGAAATGCCATTGTGGGGGAGATGGGAGTAATAAGCTCTTCTAGTCAACCTGGAGAGATTGGAGGCCAGTTAAATGAGAGAGGGATGGGCGAGGAAACTGATCACAGCTGGCAGCAATCTTTTTAAATTATGAGGGTTGGGATGGTGTCAGAGATGACCAAAGAGTGTGAGGGAAGGCAAGATGTGGAGGCGAAGAAAGGATGAAGGGTATTGGGCTAAAAGTAACCTGGCTGTTTTTGCATTCCCCAACAAATTCCTCATGGGCTAGAGATTTGTAATTCCTCCTAATTAAGAGACGTAAGTTCAAAGACTACTTCTTTAGCACTAAAGTGAAATGTAAAAACTTTTCATATTAAGAAAAAAAAGGGATCACTGTATATGATCATAGATTCTACCCATTTTTTTTAAAACATTTTTTTTTTTCTGAGACAGAGTCCCACTCTGTCACCCAAGCTGGAGTGCAGTGGTGCAATCTGGGCTCACTGCGGTCTCCGCCTCCCAAGTTCAAGTGATTCTCCTGCCTCAGCCTCCCAAGTAGTTCGGATTACAGGCACGTGCCACCATGCCTAGCTAATTTTTGTATTTTCACTGGAGACAGGGTTTCACCATGTTGGCCAGGCTGGTCTTGAACTCCTGACCTCAAGTGATGCACTCACCTTGGCCTCCCAAAGTCCCAAGATTACAGGCATGAGCCACCAAGCCCAGCCTAAAACCATTCTTATAGAAACATCAAGTTTTACTTATAACTTAAGGGCAAAACTGGTAATTTTTGAAGGGAAGTTCAGCAGTACTTAGAAAATTCAAAATGCATATATCATTTATTCTGGCATTTCTACTATTAAGAATCTATTATATCTATACAAATTCACACACACACACACGCACATGCACACACACATTCACACATAAAGATGGTCACAGCAACAGTGTATATACAGGGAAAAATGGAAACAACCTCTTCAAACTCATTCAGTGAGTTAAAAGCTAAATATATCCATACTATGAAATATTGTACTACAATTAAAACAGAACTATATAATAACAGTACTAACATTAAGATATTCATGATATATTAAGAGAAAAAACCAAAGACTATTTTCTGAATTATTTATTTTAAAACTTCATATATATGTGTGCACGTGTCTGCACATGTGTGTTCGTGAGGAAAAATGTCTCAGAATATGAACCATGCTCTCCACAGTGGCTGCCTTGTGAGAATAAGGGTGCCTTTGGAGACTAAGGGAGCTGTTGGGAATGGGGAAAAAATGAGGACTTGCCTTTTTAGATGCTTCAATACTACTACATGAATTCTTCTTTTATAAATTTTCTTTAAGTTTCACTCGACTGCACTTTAAGATAGTATAGTGAAAGCAACTTTAACTATCTCCTACAGAATATATTTGCTAATTATATAGACCACCAGGAGACCATACCTTTGTTTTACCAACTGTCAACACCAGAATGTTCTATTATACAATAGAAAGGGTATGATAGTAATAATCAAATTACCTCCCAAGGATACCTGCAAAAACTGGTTGCTAAGGCAAGCCCAATTACAATAAACACAACCATCCACAGGGAAATAAAAGGAAGGAAAATGTGATGTGAGGCCTCCATCAGATGACTCCAGCTGTCACTCACTGGTAGATTTGGAACATGAAAGTGTACATGTTCTTAAAGAATAAATACCCAACTTCCTACTAAGAACAAAACAGAACGAAAAATGACAGTCATACTTTTTGCTTAACAAATATGAGTGCTTATTACACCTTAAGTATTGTGCTTAGATAAGCTATCAGGATACACAGGCCACAGTTTCAGCCTGATAAAGCTCACAATCAAATGAAAATGAAGAGCTATGCAATGAAGATGGGACTGCTGAATAGATTTGCTTGTTTGTTTGCTAATATCTGAGATAGTCTGAATAGACTGATATACAAGGTGGCCAGGACACAAAGGCATTCAGAGGCAAGGTTAAGCAGGAAAGGCAGACTTAAATGGAATTCTTGGTCTTGGTTGTGTAAGAACCATGCTCAAATTGAAATGGAAGAACAACACATGAATGCACACCTGGGTGAAGCTACAGAAGGTACGCCTTTGCAGTACGGAGCCTAGGTTCCTCCTATGCCTCTGTAGATAACCACCAGCAAAGACACAGAGCTGGAAGAGATCCTAGACGTCATATGTCAACCTTCATCCGATATGTGAATAAATGCCTTCTGCATTTAGTTAGCTGAGATGGCATCTCTGGACACATGACAGGAAGTGAGGGGTAAGTCTAGGCTACTTTCAGGATTAGTCCAGGCCCTGGGAGTAAAAGGGCCACTGAAATGATTCTTTCCTCTTTTCCTCTATTCTAGGTTGGGGTCAAGGCCACAGTTTCCCCTCAAACAGTCCCTCTTTGTGGTAGTCTGCCCAGTACAGGCTCGCCCATAGGAAGATTAGTGTAAGGAAAAGCCATAGAAGAGAAAATAAAAGAGGAGGAAATATGTGCCAGAAAGTCAGGGAAAGCAATCTGACCTCCAATTATAGTATTATCCATCCCTTTACTGGCTTCTCTCTTCTTAACTGTGATGAGTACTTGTGGATACCCCAACATGAGGTAAGGTCAGTTATCTTTTTTATAATTATCCATCGTATGATTAAAATTATCCCAACACTGTTAGAGACAATTAAGAGAATTTTAAATACGAGAAAAAATGGGTCCCATTCAAGGTCACACAGGTAATACGTAGTGGAGACAATACTGGATTCTAGGCCTCTAGATTTCAAGTTCAGTGTTCTGTCCCTATACCACAGTTTACCAATCTACAATATGTCTCCTTTAATAGGAAGCATAGAGGACAGAAAAGACGAAGTTAATTAACTACGAGAGTGGGGTTAGTACTTGGAAATCTGTAAGTCTCTAGAAAAGTACTTAGCAAAGATACCAGCTTCTTTTTTAAGAATATGGAAGCTAGAAAGTTTTATTAGAATATAAAACCAAGAGCAAACAATTTTGCTTTAAAAATACAGAACTACAACTGGCAATCTCCTTGGTGGGCCACTAACATTAGCTATCTTACAGCCTCTTTTAGCATGTAGTGGTTAATTTTATAATCTAATTAAAATTATGTGGGAAATTTTATGAAAACATATTGAAATGTTAAAAGGTCTACTGACAAGGACTGAACTATTATGATGACAAACTATATTCCACCAACCTTCACTAAATCTGTGACCTTGGATAAGTCATTAAACTCATTCTCCTTGATTTCTTTATCTACAAACTATTGCAATTATAAATTACAAGAAAATTCCTCACAAGGAAATTGTGAAGAACAATGTGTGTGAAATAGGCTTGAAAAACTTTAATTCCCCAGGATAAAATCTTTAAAAAATAAAATATTGCAAAATAATAAGAAAAACAACTACTAAGAACAACTACTAGGATAAGTTCACAAGGAAAAGGGGAAAAATCTACTGTTATCAATATATTTTGTATTTACTCATAAATTATAATATGCCTTTCTTCCAAAAAAGATTTGGATAAGCTAAATCTTGTCTTTACGATGCCAACTAACCAAGTCTAAATCATATCTTAACCCTTTTATCTATGTGAGGTAAAAGTGATGCTTTTCCAAAGAGAAAAATTAAGTCCTCCCAATATTCATGTTCAAGACTTTTGTCTCAAAGAAAAAGTGTATCCACAAACCACACAAGAAAGTACTGCTTTAGAAACAGATTTCTTAAAAGAGAGTGCCTTGCATACAGATCTTTATAGGCAGGTGGGATCATGTTGTCAAGTAACAGCAAAACATTTTTAATCCCACCCCCTATTAAGTCATTAAAAATTAAAATAAGACCCTCCAGGGAGCAGATTTCCCATTTCATCACTTAAGGTCACCGTGGCTTGCTTCCTACCTCTCTTCTTTTTTTAACACTTGTCAAACTAGAATGGAAGGCAGGAAGGCAGCTCATGTAATTGGTCCATTTCCAGGCTGGGAGTAAATTTGATGATAAATTAAGTGAAGAGAAAGCTGGCGGGATAAACTGCTCAAGTTTGCTGCTCTGGAGAAGCTGTTCCTACACACAAGTTATTAGGAAATCATATTGAGTCTAAAGGTAACCTGCAATCTATCCTTGATAGGCTTTCCTATTTTAGAAACTATGAAAGAACTACATCACGTGAACACATTCTCTCATCCAACTTTAGTTTACATTGTTCCATTGGTTCCATTATTTCAAAATAGATTGAAAAATCTTTCTGATAAGAAACTTTAGGGGCTACTATCCTTCAAAACAAGTAAGACAAATGCAGAACAAGCAAATGATTATTGACGGGAGACTTTCAGTTTTACTAAAACTCAAGAGAACAAAGTGACACTAGCGGATTACATGACCTAAGGAAAAAAGGAGGGAAAAGAGAGAATGTGTAAAAGTTTGAAGAAATGGTGTATTCTGTTCTCTGCTTCTACTGAACAATTTAATAAGAAGCCACAAACAGGGAAATCTCTGGGATGACCGTTAGCTGGCCCGAATTTTCACAAGGCAGCAAGATTTGAGGTAGATGATATGACAGAGCAGAAGCCTACTTGAAAAAGTCCTTGAATACTTGCGCTTTTGGAGGGCTGAAGGTACTTCTGTGGCAGCGTTGTTTACACTCCTGTTATTTAACATTGGCAGACTCTACCAAGTCAAATGCTTTACACACCTTATGACAGCTACTTTAGTAAAGCTAAGCCTGATATGGGGAGTACTAGAAGAAATACAACTATGTGGATTTCCTCTGACACAGAAACCACATTAAAAGTAACTCACAGCACTAGGAGACTTATAAAAGAATGTTCACAGCAGCTCCTTTCAAAACTAGGCCTATCAAAAGTGAACAAGGACAAATAAATAGTAGTATTCTCATACTCAGAAGACTCTAGAGCTGTGCTATCCAATATGGCAGCCACTAGCCACATGTGGCTACTGAGCACTTGCAGTGTGGCTACTAGTGTTTTGAGCTATGTTGTGAGGTGTGAAACAGTAACCAGATTTCACAGACTTAACATGAAAAAAGTAAAATAACAATGTTTTTCTTGAATATTTATGAATATTATGATATGTGTTGGATTGATATTTTAGATATATTGAGCTAAAGAAAATATACTACCAAAATTAATTTTACTTGTTTCTTTTCACTTCTTAAAATGTGGCTATTAAAATATTTAAAACTATGCATGTGGTTAATATTCTATTTCTATGGGAAGGCTCATGTTATATTTCTACTAGACAGTGCTTCTCCAGATGAATAAATTACAGGTATGTGAAAAAATATGGGTAAATCTTAACATGATTCTGAGTGAAAGAAGTCAGGTAATACAAGAATCATACTGTATTATTCCATTTACACAAAGTTTAAAAACAGATAAAACTGAACCAATGTTTAATAATGTCAAAAACAACAAAACACAAACCGCCAAAGAACTGATTACTACAAAACTAGGCAGTGGTTACCAAGGGGAAGAGAAAGGAACTTGTGACTTTTGAAAGGGGGTACTTGGAGCCCTCTCAAGTGCTAAGGGCCATCTATTTCTTGGCCTGGCTGACAGTTCACTTTGTTAATCTGCACATTCATATTGTATGTACTTTTCTACATTTTTATATCTCATAATTTTTAAAGTTCACAAAAAAGGACCTCAAACTGCTTTTCTGAAACATTTTTATTTGCTGTCAACTAACCACTTAAGAAAACCTAAAAGAATAGGGTTGAGACTAGTCCTAGATTTCAAATCAATATAAATAAAGAAATGTAACAACGTTAGGTCCCAGAGCTGTTTAGTCAAAACTGCATTACTTTTTTCAACATATTTTTAAATATTTTTAAAATTATGTCCAAATGTTTTAAAAGCACAAGCAACCTATATTTTGACAACATTATTTATCCTATATTAATGTACTCTATGAAATAAGTGGTAAGTATATTTCTGAAAAGTTGCACCTATATATTCTTGTGAGTTGACATATTTGCACTGCATAAAATAAATACTCGATAAATGCATTCACAAATAAATGAGAAAACATGTTCAACGTATAAAAGTTTTCAAAGAAAACTTTTTGTACTTTCTTATACAAAATATTCATATTCTAAATTCTCTCTAAACAAGCTGTAATGTTTTTCTAAAAATAATTTATTTTCCTAATATGAGGCAACCGGTCAGAAACTTTCCTGCACTGGAAAATAAATTTTAAAAGAAAATGAAAAAATTCACAATATGCACAAGTCAGTGTATTGAAAAGGGTGAACTAAATAAGTGTTTTGTATAACTAGTATCTAGTACTTGATGAAATGTGACTACATTTAAAGGAAGTGTAAGAACCAAGCTTTAACATGTATGATTTTTCTGAGCACAAAAGCCTTGGCACCTAACACGAAACGCTTCAAAAGAAATGTTTTAGAATACAAATGTAAAAATCTCTTTTGACCAACTAAGAGCAATGCTGATGATCTATTTCACATTTAATTCATTTTTATGCAGAAGAATTGAATTTATAAGTGAAGAAGGATCCAGAGAGGAAATTTAAAGAGTCAATGTCTATACTCACCATGAACTTGGTTGATTTCTGAATTTTGGGAAAGAATTTCATCTGCTAATTTTTGAGCAGTTGGCAAAACTTCTGTGTGGTGCACTGTGATCAAATACTGTACAAACTTTTGCAGTTGGTCTCTATTCATTTGAAAGAGAGTCTCTGAAATGGGAAGATGCAGTTTGACCTGATCTGGCTTGCGGATGCGGTATAAAGACAGTGCCACAACGTGGGCACAATAAAATATGTCCTTGTTTCCACAGCTGCAGGTCACTGAGGTAATCTTGCAACGATCAAAGCTGATGGCCACGTTGCAAACAGTTTCTGGCTCCGATTGTATTGCAGGTTCTGTCACTGTGCCGCTCAAGTGGAAACCTTGAGGGTGAAAGAAAGAGAGGGAGGGTTTAGCTTCTGCATTCAGATGCTATGAAATGCTCTAATTCTTTGAAATGTGTGGGACTTGACAGCAGCAAGAAAAAAAATATGACAGCCTTTATATTCAAGTAAAAACATTCAGGCCACTAACCACTACCACCACCCCCTTACAGGTAAAAAAAAGAAAAATAAATAAATGGTATTCAACCAATATGCTAAAGTATTTTACACAGCCATATGAAAACATATATTGCCGTACATCACCATCATACCCATAGGAAGTGGTTAGATCACGCACTAAGAGGCCATCATTACTCTACTCTGAATCAGTGGTATACAAGACAATAATCCCCTAGATCAGTGGTTTCTTCTTTTTTCTACTCCTTTTTTAAAGTAGAGTCACCTAGCTCAGCTTTCTTCTCAAAAACAAACAAACTCTCCCCACCTTTATTCTAGGCAGCCACTAGCTGGCTCCAACCAATCAATACTGCAACTCTAAGGGGGTCCCTTTCACGAACTTTGACCAGATAAATTTTTAAATTTAACAATCCTTTCTGCAACATGCATAACGTATACCCCAATACAGCAATGTCTATGAGCAGCAACTGCTTATAGAATTGCAAGGCCCACAAAATCTCATATACACTACCACCTAAGTAACTTATAATGATGATTCTCTTCCATGTCACATACAGAGGAAAGCTATACAGATGTAGTTATTACACTACACACACACACACACACACACACACACACACACACACACACACGGTACAAAATTACCAAGGTGGAAAAAGCCTTAAAAGGCCTTATACCTTAAACTTAGACCCACACAGAAATCCTTTTTCGCAACCTTTTTCGCACCAGGGACCAGTTTTGTGGAAGACAATTAGATAATTTTCCATGGATGGGGGAAGGGGATGGTTTCGGGATGAAACTGTTCTACTGTTCCACCTCAGATCATCAGGCATTAGATTCTCATAAAGAGCAGGCAACCTAGATCCCTCACATGCACAATTCCCAATAGGGTTTGTGCTCCTATGAGAATCTAATGCCACTGGTACTGGTCCATGGCCCAGGGTTGGGAGACCCTTGCTCTATGAGCTCCATGACCAATGGCCATTTTGCTGCCTATAATGGTCCACACATGAGGCACTCACCCTGCCCCGGGGGCCAATCCCCCTTGGACAGCACTAGCTACAGCTTACTGCAAACTGCAAACTGCCTTCCACCACCACTGCCCACCAGGCAGTCCTGACCAGCTTGGCCAGAGGACAACTCCTCCACGCTCTCTTTCCCTACATTGCATAGGAAGGCTATCCTAAACTGGGGTGGGTGGTAAGGGGGAGCATCCATTCAGTTCCACCCTCTCTCTCTCTCAAAGCCATATTCAGTGGCCAAGGATAAGCCTGAAGGGAGCAAGAAGAATATAGTTTTGGGAACCTCCATGACTCAGACTGACCTCAGGATTTCAGGTACCTGACAGAAACTTGAATGCTACACAGTGAAGCCCTGGGCTCTCTCCCAGTCTTCCTCTATTGATGCTACTTTAATAAAATTCATCTAGCTGGCCACTGTTTCTTCCAGTTCCCCTTCATTCACAAAGAAAAGGACTACTACCATGTGGGGACTCTGGAAGGGGTGGTGCACATGGAGCTGCAGAGGTAAAACTCAAGAATGATGGGCAGACACAGTGGTAAGAGTTTACACACAGGACATCTGAACGCCGCTTACTGTCTTCCCCTGCAGAGTCCACCCAGGCCAGAGAGCTGAAAGAAATGCTACTCTTAAGAAACCTTTCAGAGGTAATACAATTTCACCTTGATCATTCTTAGCAACATTTAGTAAAAGGAGAAAGGTGGGGCAATAATCTCTGTCCAATGAATCAATGAAAAAAGAGCATTCCCTAAAAACAAGTCACTATTACTGCTTCACAATAAGAAATTTTGAGAACTGTCATATAATAATCTTTGGTTTTCTTTCACAAATATTCTCACTGTTTCAGAATGGATATTCCAGTCTCCTTTATCTCCTTTAATCAACAACTTTTTCTGAAAAACCACAATTAGAGTACATAGTATATATTCTAAAATGTTTAAATATCTATATTCCCATGAAGAAAAAGTCACATGAAAAAGTAAACACCCCAGCAAATCTCAAAAATGAAGAATAATGAGGGTGGTCTTGCTGTAATATATGCAGATGTACTATAAACCTACAATAATTAAAAATTCATGGTACAGGCACAGATCAGGACAAAAAAATTACCAAGGGAGCATAAGAGAGAGTCTGGAAAGTTCCCAAGCACATTCTGTACATTTAGTTCAAGGCAAACTCTGTTTTCCACCTGTCATATATGTACTTGCACAGGGAAACCAGTTATCTTAATAGGAAAACAGTTATCCTAAACTGACCATTTATAAAATCAGTCTTTTCCCACTTAACACTATCACATCTCTCTTCACCAACCAACTCAATGTCTTTGTCTCTCTGCAAAAGTGATATTGGAGATAACTTTTTCCCCATCCCCACACCTTGAAGATGGAGAACTATTCTAATTACAGGCAAAGCCAAGACAATTAAGGATCCAAGAGTTAAACCAGTTAGTATTTAAAGAGTCTACCAGGAGATAACAGATGCTTCAAAAAACACTGATTTAACTATTGGCCAGGCGTGGTGGCTCATGCCTGTAATCCCAGCACTTTAGGAGGCCGAGGCAGGCGGATCACGAGGTCAAGAGATTGAGACCATCCTGGCTAACACGCTGAAATCCCATCTCTACTAAGAATACAAAAAATCAGCTGGGCATGGGGGCAGGCGCTTGTAGCCCCAGCTACTCGGGGGGCTGAGGCAGAATGGCGTGAACCCGGGAGGCGGAGCTTGCAGTGAGCCAGTGAGCCAAGATCAAGCCACTGCACTCCAGCCTGGGCAACAGAGCGAGACTCTGTCTAAAAAAAAAAAGGTTGGGGCGGGGAGGCCTTATAAAAACTGGTGAAGCCCTCAAATAGTTTCTGCAAAAATGACCTGCTTTATTCACATGAGTTATACAGTACAAGTCAGAAAAGAAGCGTATTGAATCTTGACATTATACAATTATGCAGAAGGAATCCCACATATTATACAGTTTAGTTACTTAAAATTTACTATTCTTGTGAAGTTTTTTAAAAAGCAAACTATAAAATATTGTGACCTCCAAAACAATTTAAATCCAAGAGAAATGTGAAGGCACAAACATATACATGTCTTACAGTGTAACACTCATTATTCTGAGATCATCACAGATTACGGTGTTTTATGAATGTTCATTTTCCAAGTAATTCTAGATTATCTTTCAAATGCCCAAAAAATTTCAACCATTTTTTACAGAAATATTTCTAAATGTCATAAATTCTACTCTGCCCCCCTAATCAGGAGACCATTTAGGGTGTTACCGAATGAGGAAGAACTCTAACAGAAAACTGCAGATGGCAGTATTTTTAAAGTTGGCTCTTTTTGTTACCTTTCTTCACCATCAGCTACCAGGATGACTCCTCTCCTATACTGCTAACTTTCTTTATAGAAACTTCTTTTCCTCAGTTAATGCCATCTCTAATTTGACTAGCTTTGTGGCAGCTATTTAATGCTCTGAGGCCTATTTGTTTTGTTTCATTTGGTGGGTGGGGGTGGGGGTTCCCCTTACCTTTAGGTGAGCATGCTAAAGGAGAGAAGTTTTACCTTAAATACAGAAAATTATATACATACACATAAAGGGCAGCTGGTATACTACTTTGTAAGACTGCAATACATTGACTCAGTCAATATGCAGGAATTCAACCAAGCCTACTTCAGGCTTGTATAGTGGTGTATTTTGGCCTCTCCAATTTGAGAAACCTTCTTTGAAATTCTACCAACTCATTCTCTGTGGATCCTAAATCATACCAGAGAACCTACAGGACAAACAAGGACACTGTTCCTCCCTCAATAATCCCAAGAAGGCTGTAAGACATCCCCCTGCTGGTCATACCTCTTAGGTTTTGTTTCAAGACAAAATAATGTTCCTGAGAATTGATTTTGCCTTTCTGGAGTTTTGGCAAACTATGATAACCAGCTGTTTTAGGGCTGCAAACGCAGAATCTTCCTCTGGGATAGTTAGCTGTTCTATGTAACAGAATTGAGCATACAAAAAGGGACAATCCTGCACTCTATGGAAAAACACGGATAATTAACTGTAGAACTAAAACTTAAATTATATAAACCTTTTCTTAAAATATTTATTTGACTTTATAAAACATAATCTGTGAAAGACATTTAATTCCACAAGAGCTTCACAGAGCAGTCAAACTGTTTTATCATCATGCTGTCACAGAACCCAATAAAATGTTAGAATCCCCATTCTTAATCTTCAGGAACTGAAGAAAAACAAAGCACAAACCAAGGCATGGTGTTGTATAGTCCTTGGGAATAGACTTTGGTTTGGATCAGGTTCTGCCACTTAAATGCTACGTTATCGTATATTATTTAACCTCTCTGAATCTTGCTTTATTTGTGTGCAAAATGTGGCTAGAAATACCTCCTAGGGTTGTTTGGGGAATTAAAATGAAGTAACATATGTAAAGCACCTGGCACACAGTAAAAGTGCTCATTAAATTTTATTTCCCTTTCCTTCCCTTCCCAGCTGGAGAAACAGGGGAGGGGTGTGGACACATTCCCTGTCACCCATAACACTTTCTTTTTCTAAGCTACTGGAGTCCTGAGGGGAGGAGGGGTCTTGCCCGTGGAGGTGGCTTAGAAAATGAGAGGGATCACTGAGAATGTCTCAGTTAAGTGAGTCAGACAATACTAGAAGAATCACTGCTATTTGATGGCAAAACCAAAATATTTCAAAGAGTTACTTATACCTTTACTCAACCCAGCTCCCTTTCCCTATTTTCCTATTAAGTTCTGTCAACACACAAATAGTTGATTTTGTAAAAGAGTGTTACTTTCATACAGAGAGAAACTAGAAAATATTACGGGAGAATCTTTTCTAGTAACTATAGGATTCTAAAATGTTATAATGCAATGATTCTCAACGTATGGTCCTGGGACCCCTAAGAGGTCCCTAAGTCTCTTTGAGAGGGTCCACAAGATCAATGTTTTAAAAAATACTTATATCTAGACATTATTAACCCTTTAAAATCTTCTTCATGAATGTATGTTTAGTTTTCCAGTATCACATTAGTATGCAATGTGTAATGTAATGATATTACATTCCAGTATCATTACAAACTGAACACAGAGACAGCAAAGTCCAGCTCTCTTTTGATACAGACATTAAATAGGCTTGCAAAAATATAAAATAATGTCACCCTGTTCATTAAAATATTTTCTGTTTTGAGAACTGCAGATTTTTTAATAAAGATATATTATGTTGTGAGTTTATTACTGTTATTTGATATATATATATTTTTGGGGGGTTTTTTTCCTTTTTAATTTCAAACATAGTAAATATCACTAGATATAATCCTCATAAGCAAAAGCACTATGGGCACTTCCATTATTAAGAGTGATACCAGAAAGTTGAAGAACTGCTCTTATAATGCACTGCCAACATGTGAAAGAAAGAACTCTTCTCTATGCCATATTGATGTGGCATCATTTGCACTTAGCTCTTATAGTAGGTCAAAAAGACTCAGTAGAGAAACACTGAAGGGGCAAAGTTCTCACACATGAACACATATTCAAATCATCTATGTTAATTTCACATTAACAAAGATTAAGGTTTCTAGAAAGCAAATGTTTAATTCTTCATTGACATTCCAAATTAAGCTTAAGAAATTAAGCTTTTCTTAAAACACATTTTTCATATCTTAGGTTAAATTTTAGTTGCATATTAAAGGGAACAAGGAGACACATGATATCAGACTGAAAAAAAGGGATTTTAAAATACACAAATAATTTCTAAAAGTTGGCCATTTTGTGCATATTATGTATATGCACTCAGTTAACTGAAAGACTGTTATAAACTCAAAGCATTAGGAAATTTCTAAGCTAAAATAAACTGGCAGACATGAAATAAACATGCACACTAAAAACTACTGCTTTCATGGCACGTTCTTTCAAAAAAATATGCGCCCTGTGTACGAGGCACCCAAGTAACATATTCTTTGTTGAAAAAGAATTTAACAGAAGCACTGGTGTAGTACTTACACAAATACATCTTTCACCCTTTTCCTAAATAAAAAGAACCCCCAGGGAAATTAAAGGCAGAAACCAAGGCAATGTAAGGTTATGGCTGAAAGGGTGGCAAGGGTTGTGAGGAATTTTTCTGTAATTTTTTTAAAGGCAAGTCTAAAAATGCAAAAGTGTTAACGCTCCCATGATAATGTATTCATTGGTTAACTAAACCCACTGCATTAGCTAAATGTATAGTAACTAATACTTGATTATGTAACCTTGGTAAAGTAGATGAGTTAATCATTGCCCAAAAAGAACCCTTTTACCTTTCCCAACTCTGAGAACTACTGCACATAATCTAACACCCCACACTACAATAATCGATATTAAAAACAAAAAGTTTTAATGTAAATCATGTACAATTTCCAGATCAGCAGAACAAACAACATAAGGGCCCAAGATGGAAACTTGTATAAAATATCATATTCTTTTTCAACTCCATAATTTTCTCAAAGGGAAATCCTAAATTAAAGGGACTGCATCCTGTGAGCTGGCTAATTAAATCCTCTGGCACTAATTTCTAATGCTAAGCTTAAACAGCTTATAGAAAGACATTAGGAGATTTTGCCGGCAATCACTAATGAAGTGCTTTTCATCTTTCTGAAAAAAATATTTTTTAAAGGAAAAGCTTTAAGACTACCTTAAAAATGCCTACTTAGAACTGAATCACTCCTACACTTCATTAATGTTTGAGAGAAAAACAATGGCAAACTAATGCAAAGGCCAGACTGTAAACCACAGCATACCATACAAACAACATAAAAATTTACGGAGCATGCATTGGATGGGCCCAACTAAGAGTTCCCAGCAGCATTCTGCTCAGTATTGGTTGTTTTCTCATTAATGTAGATTCTTACACCATTTTCTTACAAGAATCCAAGTGAACAGGATACCTGTGTTAGATATGAGTGGCATTAGATAATTATTTAAATTATTTTTGAAAATAAGACTCCTATCCACTAATTTGGATATCTGCAATGGGCACCTAGAAGAAGCACTAGTTTAAGGGTAAGTGTTGAACTAAAAAAAAAAAAAAAAAGTCATATCACTCCATCATACCAAATCCTGAAGCACATAAGGGTTCCCTACCACCAACAACAAATTACTATCAACTAATTTTTCAAGATGTATTTCTATATTTTAACTTGCATATTTAAGGGAAACAATCATTGTCTAGCCTCAAATTCTGGGTGGGCAGTTGGGGAGGGGGGTGTGATTAAAAGAAAAATTGGTGGAATCTGAATTATTTTCACAACTGTAACTCTGCAAAATGCTTAGGAATGTAAATTATTTGCCCCAATCTTTTAAACGTAAGCTGCTTTCTCTGATGCCAACCTTTTCTAATACAAAGAAAGCAGCTCTGGCCTTCCACCCTTCTTAAAGGTGGGGGCAGCCCTTCCGCCCTTCCTCTCTAGGATCCCTTGTCACCTGCACACCCCACATTGCCTCTACCTCAGTTCACTGCTGCTTCCTCTCACTGCTCACTTTGGCCTCTCACCTGGGTCCCAAAATTCTGAAGTGCAGATGAAGTTCATTAGAGCCCTTTGCTGCCCAAGTGGCAACTCTAGGCATCTCTGCATACTTTGTCTTGCCTCCCAAGGACCGGGTGTAAACGAGGAGGAAGCAGAAGATCCTTTTACCTATTTATTTCCCATTGCTGCTCACAGCAAAACAACCTTTGGAAATGCTTAGCTGTTTGCTTTAGGAGTGGTGGTGAAGAGGAAACAGGAGACTAATTCTGTTTACCAGGGCCAAGAGGAAGGGGAAAGTATGCTCAGACCTGGGAGGGGAGAATGTAGGCCTTTGGCAGCCAAATTCTTCCACCCACACTCTGGAGCTCTCGCCTGATCCCTCACCCCAACGTGAGTCCTCACATTTTGGCGCTAACCATTCCTAATGCCTTGCCCTATGCCCAGGCTCTAACCCACTTAATTCTCACAACTATCCTGCAAAGCAGGCATCATATTCCCCTTTCTACAGGTGAAGAAACTGTGTTCTCTAGGAGAGGCCGTGGCAGAACACACTCTGGATTAAGTAGAACTGAAGGGAACACAAGGTTTCTACAATTCAAACAATAAACTTACACAAATAAAACCTTTCTACTTCAATATATAAATGATTTTAAAAGATGAGAGAGGCAAGGAGCGGTGGCTCACGCCTGTAATCCCAACACTTTGGGAGGCCGAGACGGGCGGATCACTTGAGGTCAGGAGTTTGAGACCAGCCTGGCCAACAGGGAGATACCCGATCTCTACTAAAAAAAAAAAAAAAAAAGAAAAGAAAGATAGATGAAGGAGAGGCAACCTAACAGATCCAGACACTTGAGTAAACTCTGTTAGGGTTAAGAAGCTTGGAGGCACAGCTCTTTCATCTCTGTAGCCCAAGGATCCAGCACAGTTCTTAGAATAGGCCAGGCCCTTGAAAGTAAATCAAATGAAAGAACTCATGGGGTTCTTCCAAGTAATGCCCACCCTGCACTGTAAAAGTCACAAATAACTAAATGATCTGGCCCCAAGCCCAGGATACTTTAACTTCATGAAAGACTATTTTTAAGAGTCCACTCCTCTCTATACTTCAAGTTAAACGGGAAGCTCAGAGATAGCAGATATCTGTGGAATCCCCATCACAGAGGACTATCTTGGAGGAGGTACTCCAGAAGAATTTGTTAAGATGAAAGAACACACAAACACTCTTGGCATGTGGAACATATAGATCGGTGGTTCTCACACTGGAATGTGCATATGATAACAAAGATTGCTGGACCCCATATGTCGAGGGTTTCTGGTTCAACCCAGGTGATGCCGATACTGCTGGTGTCCAGGGACCAAAGTTTGAGAACCACTGACTTAGAGGATTAGAATTACAGCCTCAACAAGTCTTTTCTAGCCAAGATATATTTGAGCAAACATAGTAAATGGAACAGTGAAGAATGTATAACTCATGATATTAAAAATATATACAATATCTTGCTTATGTAACCTAAATGTTCCCATTCTAAGTCAGAAACTGGTCTGAACATTACAAAATAAAAGTAAAAATAACATAATAACAAAAGCTGTTACTATCACAGTTATTATTACTTAAAGCTAGACCATCTTTTCAGTAAAATCTTCGTTAAAAATCTAAATTAAAATATTAAAAGTTTTAAATAATCAGAGAGTATTTACTTCTGCAAAGAGACTGTTTTACAGCCCCGGATTCCTCATAATTGGGAGTTATTTGTATATTAGAAGCAATTCAATTAATGAAAAAAATATATAGGCAGCTATTTTAGTAACACATTTTTCACCTGAGGCAAAGTACACCTTATATGAGAAAGTCAGAGGCAACAGAATGCAGGATGGCACAATGTGGGGTAGGACTGGAAACAGAACTAGCACTTTCTAAAACAGGATCGGTCTTCCTTCAAGCTCCATCACTATCTCAGCTTAGTGAACTTAGCCTTGATGTTTTCATCTATAAAAAGGGATAATAATACCTATTTTGTAGGACAGCTGTAAGGACAAAAACTGACTATATACAAACCATCACAACTCCTTTTATGGAATGCCTGCCATCATCATTATTGTAATGGAAATGCCACATACTCTGGGAAGCTTGGCGTTTTCAACACATGCACTAAAACCCTAGCCCGTTAGTGTAAGTGCACTTACTGCTGGAAATGCCAAGCTCCCGGGAGCATGCTGGCATTCTACTACAATAATGGACTAGGGTTTGTGGTTGTGCTAATCCATAGCTAATATATCCATACTTCCAAACTAATAGAACTGCCATCATTTTTTTCTGTTGTTCCAATTTTACATAACACATTTTTAAAATGTAATCTGAAGGAAAATGAAAAGGATTTAGAAGACTTAATTTTTCCACAAAATAACTTTTAGTTTTAATCAGTTAAAGAAATGTTTCACTCTTCCCTTTGAAGATTTCTCTCTACTAAAATAGAAAACATCCCTTTTATCCCTAATGTTTGCCTTCCATGTGAGGTATATAAAATTATTTTTTACAGCTCAAGTCTATCTTGTCACTGAGGGGAAGACTAATTCAAAGTTGAATGCAAGAGTAAGGAGATTTGTAAATTCTTGTTTTGGGAAGAAAAAGTGACCACAGCTTTTCATCTTCACTAATTTATGGCCTGACAAGCAAAGTGAAGTCAGAGCTCCAGCTCTCCTCAAAAAATCTCAAGGAACACTAGCTCCTGCCAGGACTGTAAGTTATTGTCATTTCCCTTACTGTAGAGAGCCAGCTGGGAAGAAAATCCTCTCTGCCCAATTTGTATGCTTTAAGAACAGTGAGGTAGATATATTTTTACCTTGGCTAAATGGCACATTTTTTCTTAAATACATAATGATGAAAAATAAGCAAAGAGGTCATCTGTTCAAAATGCAGATAAAACCGGCTAAGTCATTACCACCCATATCTTGGAGCACTGTAATTACAGGTAATATTTTATTTTCCTTGCTTTAGTTGGTTGGGGGGGGGGGGTTCCTGAATTCTACAATGAACACATACTGCTTATAAGAAAAAAAAGTGCCCTCACTGTTCAAAGTCTTCCTGTGTAAAGAATTTGACTTATAAATGATTTCCAGCACCTGTTCTGCGAGCCTGGTAATAACCACACCCCTAGTACAAACACTGAGAGTCATCAATGCAGCTCTGCCTTACTGACTGGTCCAGCCTACTATAGCAACAGGGCACTCCAAAGCTTTCCACTGGATGCTGAACCCACCTTATGGCTTGGCCACAGTCCACAGAAGAGGACTGGCTACACAACTCAAAAGTAAGACAAGGCAGAGACACTGGGACTCTAGATTCTAATTTCAGCCATTATGTAATTTTAGCCCCACTGGCAAGTTATTTAATATTTATTTCTTGTTCCCTCTTTTTCTCTCACTTATTAAATAAGGGAAATAGATAATGAATGATTTCTAAAAAATTATGGAAGGAGGTAGCAGTAATAGAGAGCCAACTATGACAAGATATGGGGTGGTAGTTGCTATACTCACTTATATAGCAGAAGACTTTTGACCTCCTCTGGCTACTACAGGGTTGAATCAATGGTCATCTCAAATGACCTGGTGGCTTTGGCTCAGGAAAGGGGAGAGAGAAAGAATAAATATGACAATAGCTGCAGTCACATTTGTGTCACTGCCATTTGGAGGGAATTTTTTTTAAAACTTCGAAATTAAATACAAAAGCAAGTAAGCGTTTAATTTTTACCAACATAATTTTTACTCATCTGCCTGAAAGTGAGATTCTTAGGGCATTATATCTTTTTGTTGTGTTCTACATAGCTGGCAAAATTTCCAGCTGTATAAAGAAATCTCAAAATACATAAATATAGGTAGGGTTTATCTATGCAAAATATAATAAAATATAGAATAAATAATACAGAAACATAAAATAAAACCCATTAAAAAACGGAATGAAACCTATGGATCATCTTGTCTATCTTTGCTACATAAAAGGATGTATTCTTTCTCTTATTATCTATTATATATTATGAACATTATATATTATGACTACTCAACAATCACTTCCTTAATCCTCTACTTCATAACAGGAAATATACAAGTCTCCCGGGAGGCATCCATGAATAACACAGGGTTCCAGTTCTGAGAAGTCACTGCATTATTGGACAATTTGAGTTAACAAGACAGATTAAGTTGGATTTGGAAATAAGTAAGAAGAGATAATATCTAATACAATGTAAATTTTAGAAAGAAGAGAAACTACAGTACAGACCCCCATTTCTGAAGCCATGTTCTATGTGTGTTAACGGAAGAGGGAAGGGTTCCCAAGGTCTTACAAGTTTGGATTAATTTTCACCACCTTTTGAAGATTCAAAAGCACGTGAAAATGGTAACCGCTGTAAGAATTCATACAGTAACAGGACACCTAATGAGCTCTATTTACTAGCAAAAGGTCTAGAATAACTGCTGTAAGATATAAAAAAAAAAAAAACCATAATTCAGGATAAGCAGTAGAGCTGATAAACAGAACTATGGGCTCAACTGAGCTTAGAATCATCAATCAGCATGAGCCAACTGAAAGGATTTTGTGATTTTTCTCCAGGAGTTCAAGACTACCTGGACATGTATGGCTGAAAGGCTGGAGATGCCGCATCATCAATATCCCTCCTCCACTATGAAAGAACCAAAGAATCAAGTATTTAATGGAAAAGGTAAACATCGTTGAAAGTCAACCTTCTTATAATGCCAGACAAAAGAAAATACACCAATGCTGTTGTTATTTGCAGCACAGTCAAAACTTCATCTGGCATACTCTCAACCAGAAGTACCTATTAATACTTGATTAAACAGAATACCACACACTCTTGACTCACATGGCTGAGAAAGTGTTTACAAAATTTTATATCCAAATCCTTAAAACTTGAGTGGCAAAGCTCAAACTCCCTTTGCGGGAGGACCTGAGAGAGTTTAACATGAAAATACTGCATTGGACTTTATTCTATAATACAACAACAGAGATCCATGGCTATATGCAAAAAAGACTGTTAAGATCTGGTGGCACTTAGAAGTACCTAGAACAGTGCCTGACATATGAATACTTATTGAGTGAACGAATAAACAAAAATGTAAAGCTTTTATTTAATACGAGGTTAAATGAAATCTGAATACTCTACCAGAGAGTTCTATTGTGAGAAGCTGCAAGATAGCAAAGTCTGAAAGCAAATGATCTATGTATCTTGCCCAGGATGCACATATGAAAGAGTTGTGACTAAGAACTAAACTCTTATTGTAGATAACATCCTTGATTAAAGTGTGACTTTTACAAAAATCTCACAAAAATTCCACTAATATTATACACTACACTACTATACACAAATAGAAATGTGTTTTTACTTACTTCTTCTGAAAGCAAAGTGTCTATAATATAAAGGAACAGATATATTCCATTTTATTAGCCCAAAAGAGCATGTTTGTTGGATACTGATAACAACGTTATAGAAAAAAATCAGCTACTGGCCCAGGGATCTAACTACAATTTTCCTTTCAATATCAAATAACTGTTAAATAAAGCTATTTATGAATAATGATTATCTTATGTTGCTAAACTTTAGGATTTAAAATAAATTTTACAACAGATAACTATGGATCACTGCCAAATTTTTGACTTCTGTTCTTTTTTAACAAGAAATGTAAACCCAAATGGTTTCAAATGTGAAAGAGTGCTAATTAAGTAGCAATTATGTACAGAGTGGCTTAGGCTTCAGAATCAAATATGTGTCTGAGGAATGGTAGTATAAATGGAATTAGAACTGACCTGGGAAAGAGACTTGAGTTTTAATCCCAGCTCTGCTACTAATTAGCTGTTTACCTCAAGTCTTTGGCTTTTTTTTTTTTTTTTTTTGAGAGGGAATCTCGTTCTGCCGCCCAGGCTGAAGTGCAGTGGCATGATCTCAGCTCACTGTAGCCTCCACCTCATGGGTTCAAGCGATTCTCCTGCCTCAGCCTCCTGAGTAGCTGGGACCACAAGGGCCCGCCACTACACCCAGCTAATTTTTGTAGTTTTAGTAGAGACGGGGTTTCTCCATGTTGGCCAGGCTGGTTTCCAACTCCTGACCTCAAGTGATCCACCTGCCTCAGTCTCCCAAAGTGCTGGGATTATAGGCATGAGCCAGGGCGTCCAGACTGGCCTCATCTGTATACCTGCGAAAGAAAGCTGAAGGACTAGATCAGTGGTCTCTTACCTTCTTTTTCAGAAGGTTGGGAGGGAGTGTAGATCACTAGAGAATCTGAAAAAGGGCAACAGATGTTCCCCTCCAAATATGCATAAAATTATGTAGAGTATTTCAAAGTTTAGGATCTCTGTTACCTACTCATTTATTTAAGTTAAGGGCATTCTTGTAGATCTCCTCATAGATCCTCAAACTCTAAAATTTTTAGATTCTAAGTAAGTCAAAAGCAGCCAAAATATATATACTCATAGTCAAAATGCACGGTGAAAACCTAGACTTTTGCCTCAAGTTATTTTTTTCTTGGGTTTATAATAAATACTTTTGAGGATGCTTTTTAAGAATTTTATTGTATTTGAAAATGTATATTTGGTATATTTCAAGTCATTTAGAGGTAACTAGAATACTTATCCAAGCATCTACATACTCAGAGGCAAATATATGTATCCAACCTCGAAGAGACTATATTATTATCCATTCTTGAGAATAGATGATGATTTAAATATAGTCCACATAATATGGGGCATCAAATGATAAAACAAGAATAATTCTAGAAGAGGTTTTTAATGGGAATTAAAGGGGGAAATTTGAGAAATAACTGGCGTAATGTATATGATTCAATGACTGATTATTGCCCTATTTCATCATAAAACTAAAATAACATACAGATTAAATGCAGACAAAAACACAGTACTTCAGTATCATCAGATACTAGTCAAAAGATATATGGGGCCAGGTACAGTGGCTCACACCTGTAATCCCAGCACTTTGGGAGGCCGAGGCTTGTGGATCACCTGAGGTCAGAAGTTCGAGACCAGCTTGGCCAACATGGTGAAACCCCATCTCTACTAAAAATACAAAAAAATTGGCCAGGCATAGAGGCGGGCGCCTGTAATCCCAGCTACTCAGGAGGCTAAAGCAGGAGAATTGCTTAAACCTGGAAGGCAGAGGCTGTAGTGAACCGAGATCACGCCACTGCACTCCAGCCTGGGCAACAAGAGTGAAACTGTCTCAAAAAATAAAAAAATAAAAAGATAGAGGGGCCACTTATTTAGTCAATCACAACTGTTATGTTTACAAAGGATACTTTACTTGCCTAAAATATAAATATATTGGATATATAATCAAGGAAAATTCCTCAATAAAAACAAAAACAACAAAAAGAAAACTGCCTGAGAACTGAACTATATGGCTAGTTTTCAGGCTCCAGAATTTTGAGGAAAAAGGAAATGGCCATACATGTATAAATCGAACACATTAGCTCATCAAATGTTTCATAATAATTCAAACTAATTTCTTTGGCACAGTACGAACCCTACTACTTGAGGTTAAAATGAATTCGCTTCTTCTAAGGTAGACAGATAGTCAGAAATTGGAAAAGGTTTAATCTTCAACAGAAATTGATTTCCCTGCTTCAGAAACCTATAAATGTTAGTACTGTAAAATATGATAGAAGAAAAGATACAATAAATGACAGCTACAGCTGTATCTTACTACTGGTCTAACTGGTTCTCTTTCACTTCTCTCTCCTCCTAACATTTATTCTTTCAAATTCTTTCCACACTTTCAACCTCTACTGAACACATTTGTACCTTGCCTCTTTCCCTTATCCTTCACTCTGCTATCAAAGTTACCTTTATATACATATGTACAGCAGGAGAAACTCATTTGAAAGGCTAAGAGAATCACTTCTTGTGGCAGCTGTATTCCCCAGCAACTGTAAATGCGACCTGGACCACTTATAAACTAGCTGGGGACATCTGCAGTTACTCTAAGAATAAGATTTTTGTTTTCTTTTTTTTCCTTGGTGGGGGCAGCTCTGCCAGTCTATTAGGAGGACAAGTCTACATTTACGTATTTTTTAATATATCAAAATTCAGCATTTTGTTAACCAAGAAAGTAAAAAATCTAGCCAGATTAGAGAAGTATTAGCCTTAAAATATTATCTTAAAAACTAAGAAATCCCACTTAATTCCCTTTGATGATTCTCCTAAAATAAATTTTGTTTCAGATTTTTTCTAAATAAATGTATGAAAATTATATTCATATTCTTTTTGAGAAGGTCTCCAATATATAAAATCTTTCTGTGAAATTGAACTCTCCTAGTGTAACAATGACAGCCCTATAATGATATAATTTTAAGGGAGAAAATCAGAAATAAAAGATTGATACCTTAAGGGAAGACTATGCTGGCATAATCAGATTAAATGAGGATCCGATTTTCAAGATTGTGACTTTACAGACAGTAGCACTAAATAGGCAAAAACTTCACCTCTCGATGATTCTAAAGAATAAAAGGTTCAGCCTGAATAACTGAGGAAAGGTTTATTCTTGAAACCAGCATTTTCATTTTACCAGGTGATGAAAGTCTTTTGAAAATGTATCAACACTTCCCTAGCTCCCTAAACAGTGTTAACAGTGGGGGGGCCGGGGGAACAGCGGGCGGGGAATCTAACTTAACACTTGCTTAATGACACAAAGTTATCATTATGAACAAATTTACTGTACTAGGTCCTCCCAGTAGTGCCCTCACAGCCTCACTAAGTTGGGCTACCAGTCCTTTAGCTATGGAGATCTGCACTGCCCCGCTGGCCAAGTGCTCCATCTGCTCCCTCTCTCCTTCCTTGAGGAAGTCAGGTGCCCCTTCTCATTGCTGACATCTTACTTAATAGATGCATCCCTCTGGTTCTTCTAAAATGCTGGTTTAAATCTTCTAGGAGTTTGGAAACCAGATAACCACTGTTTTTAGAGTTTTGTATAAATAAGAGTAAATGAGGTCCGAGTACAAGTCCGAGATTTTCTTCTGAGTTCAGGCTTAAGCTTCAGTGTGGGGATATTGGTGAATTTTGCTCGGCAGCCTCACAGGCCCTTCCTTTGTCCTTGTTTCATTGTTCTCAATTGCACCCCAGATAGAAAATAATCATTAGAGGAAATGAATGGACTTTTTCAAGTTTTCCACAAAAGTGCCATGAACTAGAAAAGGAAAATTCTAAAATTACTTATTACTAGAAATATATGATGTGGTAACATCTTAAATTACTACTGCTAATATTAACAAGGAAAAAAACTATTTTTTGATAAATTACTTTTCTCTCAAAAATAAAATGACTTTGAGGATAAACTATTTAACTCTAACACAGGAAAGCTATTTTTTTCCCCCAAGACAAATACCTATTTTTTAAAAAAGACACACCCAGATCTTGGTTTCTCAATACTACTCCCCAAGAAAGGGAATCAAAGCTCCTTAAAGGAATGCCTGATTCTAGGACTGGGACAAAGAATCTACAAGATGAACCTGGAGAATGTGATGGTGCCAGAAAGGAGGTGCAAAAAAAAAAAACCTTCACTGGGGGCAGTGGCTCACGCCTGTAATCCCAGGCCGAGGTGGGTGGATCATTTCAGGTCAGGAGTTCGAGACCAGCCTGACCAACATGGTGAAACCCTCTCTCTACTACCAATGCAAAAAAATTAGCCAGGCATGGTAGTGCATGCCTCTAGTCCCAGATACTTGGGAGGCTGAGGCAGGAGAATTGCTTGAACCTGGGAGGCAGAGGTTGTAGTGAGCCGAGATCGCACCACTGCATTCCACATTCCAGCTTGGGCAACAAAGTGAGACTCCATCTCGAAAAAAAAAAAACAAAAAACTTAGGGATAGGGATGGTGGCTCATACCTATAATCTGAGCACTTTAGGAGGTCAAGGCAGGAAGATCACGTGAGCCCTGAGCCCAGGAGTTCAAGACCAGCCTAGGAAACATAAGGAGACCCCATTTCTACAAAAATTTAAAAATTAGTTGGGTGTGACAGCATGCGCCTGTGGTCCCAGCTACTCAGGAGGCTGAAGCAGGAGGATCACTTGAGCCTAGGAGATTGAGGCTGCAGTAAACCATAATTGTACCACTGAATTCCAGCCTAGGCAAGAGTGAGGACTCATCTCAAAAAATAAAATAAAATAAAATTAAATTAAATTAAGGGAACTCTCCCAATCTGAAAGAGCTGCCAACAAACAGGCTGCAAGTATTTGAGCAACAAAATCAATAGTGACAATGTTAGATTATAACTCAAAGAATAAAATAAGCATTTATGAGACCATACTAAAGTATTGAATAAATAAATGGGGGAAGGGACACAACTTCCTTACAGAAGAATTTCAATTAATAAATGTAGAAGGAATGAGGGAAGTAAAAATAATCATTAGAATAACATAGTAATAATGCTGCAAAGAAGATTCACCGATGAATAATAAAATTAGTGGGTGAAGCTTTAAAGAAAAACAGAATATTTGCATAGCCTCAAAGTACCTTCCCCCCCAATATTTTATTAACAACTGTGGTGATTTTAGCATATATATATAAATTATTTGATACTCCTCCTCCTGTAGGTGGAGTTAAAGCTCTCCTCCCAGTGTGTGGACAGGACTTTGGTGACTCCCTTCTAATAATAATTTTTAAAAAAAAAAAAAAGGCATGGTTATTCTTGAAAAATGCTAAGAGAGTAAAAGTGGCTGGGTGTGGTGGCTTACACCTGTAATCCCAGCACTTTGGGAGGTCAAGGCAAGTGGACTGCTTGAGCCCAGAAGTTTGAAACCAGCCTGGACAACATGGCAAAACCCCATCTCTACAAAAAAATACAAAAATTAGCTAGGCATGGTGGCACATGCCTGTAGTCACAGCTACTTGGGAGGTTGAGGTTGAGGATCGCTTGAGCCCAGGAGGTCAAGGCTGCAGTGAGCCAAGATCACGCCACTGTAAGTGATAATTGTATGAGGTAATATATAAGTAGCTAGATTTAGTCATCCCAAATGTATATAATACTTCAAAATAGCACGTTGTACATGGTAAAATACATATAATTTTATGTCAATTAAAAACAATAAACTAAAAAAAGGGAAAAAAAAGCATGAAAAGCAAAAATAGTAACTTTAAAGTGAAGAAACTTGGAAGATATCATCTTAAATGAGCCAGTGATCAAGGTTAGCATAGCCAATAATATATCATGCTGCTATCATGTACTTCCCTGATACGATGCAATGAGAAGTACACGCCATCACTTCTGTGGTATTCCTGCAAAAATCACACAGTCTCAATCTATTCATAAGAAGAGCATCAGACAACTCAAATTGAGGGTCCTTCTACAAAGCATCTAACCAGTATTCTTCAAAAGTGTCAAGGTCATAAAAGACAAGGAAAGACAGATAAGTTGTTGTAGACTGGAGAAAACTAAGGAAACATGATGAGTAAATACAATACGGTATCCTGGACTAAATCCTCAAAGAGAAAACGGATATTAGTGGCAATGCAGGGGAAATCTGAATAAAATCTGTAGTTTACTTAATGGTATTGTACCAATGTTATTTCTTAGTTTTGATGAAAGTACCAAGGTAATGGTAATGTAGATATTAACATTAGGGGAGGTTGGGTAAAGAGTATATGGGAACTCTGTACTATTTTGCAACTTTTCTATAAATCTGAAATTATTTCAAAATAAAAAGTTTTAAAAAGAGACAATCTGATATGGTCACTTAGTTGTGACAAAAAGGTACAAACATCTAAGCCACAAACATCTGCAGGGTCACTTAAGGTATATTCCTAATATTTTGATTTAATGATTAAGAGGATTTTTTCATACCATGAGAATGGCAGGAGGACCCTAGAGAAATACTTGCACACGTGCACCAAGAGACATGCAAAATAATGTTCATAGCATTTTTGTAATAAAAAGCTGGTAACCCAAATATCCACCAGCAGCAGATTCAATAAGCTGTAATATATTCATATAGAATACTATATATAGCTATGAATAGAAATGAACTTATTATAAACACAACCTTTTGATGAATCTCAGAATATAGTATTTTTAAGTGGAAAAACTAGAAAAAAGCAACAGGTTACAGGATATAAAGGAACAGGACACTCAGTGGGAAATTATTTTCTTTAAAACAGCAAGAAAACGATTGACTCAAAGCTCAGGATAATTTCTGCAGTGGGTGGGAAATGGGAAATGAAGTAAAGGTATCTGAGAGAGGCACACAAAAGGCTCCAAGAGTACCAGTAACCTTACATTGTTAAGGTTGAGTAGCGGGTACTAAGTGTTCCTTGTATTGTTTTGTTTTATAACTCATACATACTTAAATATTCTTTGATATATACTACATATATATTTGTAACCACTAAAAGGTAAGGGAAGAGGTTCACCTTTTAACTTATAGCACATCCTGACAAATAAACAATTTATTAGGTGCTAAAATTTTTTCCATCTCTGTAAATTCCAAACTTAAAAGGTTACATTCATCTTTCTTGAATGAATCTAGAAAATAGCAATTTCTAAATACCAATGCAGAAAGTATTAACACCCATTCAGAATCTATAGAGTAAAACAAGCTTCACTAATTAATGAAGTCTAATGAGAAATCTGCCTTCTCCATTTAAAAGAAAGAACCTTTCCTCTATCTTTATTGCCATTCTGGGGTAAAGTATTTTCCCTTCACAAAAACAAGAAGTTTGTCTATGCTGGGAAAGATAAAAAAGATAAACCTATTTGAACTGCCTCAAATAATCATGAATACTCTTGCCTCCCTTATAGCCAGACCAATGTTAACTTAGTACTCAAGTAAAAATGTCTTCCGATTTTGAAGTATTTTATGCATCTGTCTTCAAAAGCCCCAAGTTATTCATAAAAAGCCCTCAAAATTTAGAAATGTTTAAATAACATATTTAACTTTTAAATAATATACTTAAATAGGATCATAATTTAAAGCATAATTTGGATTTAAAAAAAAATAAAAAGTAGTTATTCTGTCAGTTGAATTACTCTGACATTGGTATCCTGACTTCCTGAAACTAACTAAAACATTCCTGCCATGATGCCAGCTTCCTAGCCAGGCTTTCTGAAAGAACTAAGGGAGCTCAAGTTCCCCCAGCTGAATAGGAGCCAAAATATGAACCACTGCCTCTCCTGTGCAGTTGTAAGCAGGATAAATTGCTCATAAATCAAAGCTGTCTTTATTGATCACAATGACAACCACCACACTAGCCAGATGGTCAGTCTTCAGGGGTCAGGACATACTTTTAAGGTAAAAGGAGCTTCAAACTATAGACCCTGGAAACAGACTTCTTGGAACCACATTATCCTTAAATAAATAAACCTCAATTTAATAAAGTAAAATTACAGATAGCCCTAAGAAATACACTTGACTATTCGAGTATTCCCAAAATGACCATGGTAAATGTTCCTGGGGTTCCTCCTCCCTATGCTCATTTATTTATTTCTACATTGAGCACAGGCTTATCCCTGCCACAAGCTTTACCTTCATAAATCATTGTTTATTATTTCATGAGGGTAAGAGTGGTATTTGTTTTGTATACTACTTACTAATTTGGAGTCCTGTAAATATTTAGTAACAATAATACTAATCTTGATTATGTAGATCAAGCATTCATAGTACAGTGAAGTATAATCATAAATTCACCACCAGGAAATGATTAAAAAAAAAATCCCCACCAGTGGCTATCCTATCAGAAGGCTTTATTAACCCACTCTAGGAAAAACGTGGCAATTCAATGAAGTGTATACTTTTTTGTGGCTCTTACTTGGCCTAGCAATTATTTATTTTTAAATAAATCATATAAATGAGAAATCATTTAAAGCAAGAGTCTCTGGAATGCATTCCCATCTGGTCCCAGCCCTTCCCTTTCCCAGCAGAATGGGAAGACTGATGAGTCACTAACAAACCACCCACAGTCATCTATTTTTCACTGCCTTCAGCAGTACCCATTTCATGTGTGGGGCAAAGAAGAATTTGAACAAATCATCATTCTTCTTCCCACCTTTCCTACTACTGCCAGATTGTTGGAGGGGAAAAATGAGTGGGAAAGACTATTCAAGAAGGGCAGAAAGAAAGGCAGGATGGAAAAAGTGGGCTGAGGATGTTGAAAGGCTCAAGAGGCTCCTGGACTGTTACTATATTGAATTTCTAAGAAGAGATTGAGAGGTGGTGACAGAGGTATATCAATTTGGAACACGTAATTTTCCTAAAAAGGAAACTATTCTTTCATTCCACTGAAATACTGTATTCAGCAGGGTCAGTCCAAAATTGTTCAACGCCCCAACCCATCTCTGTGTCTTTCTGGTTAAGCTAGCAGTGAGGTGACTGATTATTCATACATTCAGTCATCCTTCCTTATTAGCTTACTGCCTGGTCACACCTGGAGATCAACTGGGAACAGGTGTTTCACTCAGAGTGCCTCCCATCTGCTTCTTGTTCCTGTCCTAAAGTACCCACCCTTACAAGGAGTGGGGAAAAGAGCATAAAGTGATGGAATGGGTGCCCCATCAAGCTTTGTACAGTCAGTCTTACAGTATACTGTCAATCCCAGTTTTGCTGGGCATGTGACTTCTGGAACTATGACAACAAAATCTCAGTAGAACCAAACTACCAAATACCTTTTGAGGTGCAGACTGATATAATTTTACCAGAGAATTGTGAAGTGGTACATATGGACTTATTCAAACCTAGGCTGTTAACAATTAAATAAAAAAGTATTTCTGGGTACAATAGTGTGCATCTGCAATCTCAGCTACTCGGGACGCTGAGGCAGGAAGACTGCTTGAGGCAAGGAGTTCAAGGACAGCCTGGGCAACATGGTAAGACCCCATCCCTAAACAATAAATTTTAAAATATTAAAACTCTGGAAATAAATTTTAAAAACAAATTGCTAAAAAAGTTTTATAAGCCTAATAAATAATGCTTCATTACATGCCTTTCAGTAATATTAAACATGAAAGTCAATGTGTGACCTCTTTAAGCAAAAAATTGGGCCAAAAACTCAAACAAAAATAAATGGTTTTCTCAGCTTCAGAGAAATAGGATGAGAAACCAATGTGACTATAAAATAGTGGGCATTCTACTGGTGTAGGTGTTTTCTAAATTACTGCTCTCTTCTATTATTAGGATGAACCCAGGACTATACAAAACACTTACCAGGAGTCAACATTCTTAGGTGTAAATGCCCAATATGAATTGTATAGGATGGCCAAAGGGCTTTAAAGTGGGAATGGAGATGCTCTGGTTACAAGGACTACCAGGGCAATAGTGCTACCATTTTGTGAGGTTTGCCAGCAGGTTCTCCTTGCAGGCAGCATTACAACTAAAAATGTCAAAATATCCTATATATACCTATTACTCTCTATTCCTACTGCAACTGTGATTTTTTTCAGACTACTTCAGTATTTCTAGTCAAGGCTAGTCTTAATTTCCACTCCCAACTACGGCTTTATCCTTTTTCTTCATTCCTAAAATATGCTTTTGTCTTCTGCATAGCAAATAAATATTCTTATCATATCCCCATATATTTCTTGGTTCAGTGTGTTTATTGTACTGACACTAAGTGCATCAGATCAGAACCAGTCTGTCTCTCTCAGGTTGCAAATCCTTTCAGAATGCGTAGCAACACCATTATCATCTACCCTCCCCCAAACAGAACATGTATATATTTATATACATTATCTCATTTACTAGAAAACTATAGTATTTGATAAAAAGAAAAATTAAGTTTGCTAAACATTTTAATGAAGTAGCATTGTTATTCAACAAACCAGTTACAGGGAAGAAAATGAAATAACGAACGAGAAGGAAACTAATTTAATATAGGCCTATGTTCAATTGTATAGAATGTGATATTCTGAAAAGTGATTTTTATGATCTCACTTGATTCACAAATCCAAATATATAAAGAAGAAAAGACATGGGTGACAAGAGTCATGCACTGTGTTAAGTGCTTTTCACATTTGAAAGTTTTACAACTCAATAAAATACGTATTATTTTCCCCCTTTGGAAAATAGGAAACTCAGAGAGGCTATGATGCTAATGCGTTATGGAAACTGGCCCAATTGTCCCATAGAACTGATGTTTATGGTTTCTTTTGAATAAACACAGAAATTGATCCTCCCAGTCTTAAAACTTGAGAAAGTTAAAACTGTCTTATCTGAGTTCCTTTCTCAAGAAACCAACCATCAGGTCTCCCAGAAAGTCTCAAATGAACTGTAATTACCAGATACCACATCTGGATAATGAGACATCAGACCCCTCACCCATCACAATTGCCTAAGTGACCACCTGCTTCCTGCTGACCAACTTCTCTTTACTCCTCCCTAATTCCTATTTTAGCACACATGGTTACATTTCTTCCCTGCTATATAAACCCTTAATTTTAGTCCATCAGGGAGATAGATTTGAGACTGATCTCCCCCATCTCCTTAGCTGCAGCACCTGAGTAAAGCTTTCTTCCCTGGCAATACTCAGTGTCTCAGTGATTGGCTTTCTGTGCAGCTAGTTGCAAGACCTAGAACAAACCTCTAGCATGTCAGTAACAGATTTTGATTCCCTGACCTGAACACATTGCTTGCCGGTCAGCTGCTGCAAGCCAGGAGAATTGTTAGAAGCCCTCCTAAGAAGTTGCCTGACCCTTTTTTGGCTGGAGGTGGGTTTTGGTCTCTCTCTTTGGCCATGCTGCTGCCTGACTGCCTAGAAAAAAACAGCCTTTGAAATCTGACATCTATGTTGAGATGGGTGAGTGTCCTTTGTGGATACCAGCAGCTGGATCTGCTCCTCTGAGAAATTCTGAAGGAATTTCTGTTTGCAGGTTGAACAAGCCCAGCTGACTGAGAGAGGAAAGCAACCTTTCTGTTTCAGTTTGGACACTTTTGGGGCTTGTCTGTTGCTGCAGCAGTTGGATTGTGTTTCAGTAATTGTTTGTCTCTGTGTTGATATAGTTATGGGAAATCAGAATTTGATAAACTGACTTTTTTTAATACTGTTTGGCCCCAATATTCTTTGGAATCTGCATAAGTTAGGTCTCTCCTAACTTCTCATTTTGCTGTTGAACAGGAAAGCGGGATGGAGTTCCATGTATCTAGGCTTTCATGCTGCTGTTCTAAGCAGGGTTGGGCCTGCTTATTACATGATGTTCTGTGCTGTGTTTGGCCCCAGAATTCTTTGGAGTCTGAGGGGGTTTGGCCTTTAAAAATCAAACACCTATGGAAACTGCTTTACCCAAAATTTTGGTTTATAGCCTTCACTGGATTACCTATCAGTGCAAATAAGGTTTAGCCATTTGAATATGTGTGTAGACCAGTGAGTTGGTATTGCTATCACATGGCTAGGGTTCTGAAGTAAAAGCTTACTTTGTGTGTGTGTATGTGTGTGTGTACATGTTTAGAAGTGTTTATGTGTATGTACATTTGTTACTATGTTTTGTCTACCAAATTGGCTTATAAATAAAAGAGCACTCATAAATTAAGAAAATACATCCAAGCATTTTCCAAGTTCATGTGACTTAAGTAAATCTTTAATAAACAAACTGGCTTTAAAATTTTTGTAAGATAAAAACAGAGCCAGGCACGGTGGCTCACGCTTGTAATCCCAGCACTTTGGGAAGCCGAGGTGGGCGGATCACGAGGTCAGGAGATCGAGACCACGGTGAAACCCCATCTCTACTAAAAATACAAAAAAATTAGCTGGGCGTGGTGGCGGGCGCCTGTAGTCCCAGCTACTCGGAGAGGCTGAGGCAGGAGAATGGCGTGAACCCGGGAGGTGGAGCTTGCAGTGAGCCGAGATTGCGCCACTGCACTCCAGCCTGGGTGACAGAGCAAGACTCCGTCTCAAAAAAAAAAAAAAAAAAAAAAAAAAAGAAATGTCTTCAGTATTGTTAGTATATATTTTTGTCTGGGTTTTATATTTGTCTCTGCTCGATATTTTGAGGTGCTGGGGTTTGGCACAGAAGGTTATAAAACTATAAACCCAGCCAAAATCAAAATGATCTTAGTGTGATTTTGTTGATAAATAAGATTAATTTAATGTTGTTGGTTTAATGAAAATGCCTGAATTTTCTGAGTTATTGGTGAAAATGCCCAATGTATTTAATTTTAACATTCTTACTTAGGTGAACATCTGATATTCACAGATCATAAAGTAGTTAGCAACGAACTGACGACTAGCTTTGTCTAATATCTCAGTTTTCAGAAGTAGTCTATATAAACTGTTTTTAAAAATGAAGGTACTGTGGGAGGCCGAAGTGGGCGGATCACGAGGTCAGGAGATTGAGACCATGCTGGCCAACATGGTGAAACCCTGTCTCTACTAAAAATACAAAAATTAGCTGGGAGTAGCGGAGCATCTGTAGTTCCAGCTTCTCGGGAGGCTGAGGCAAAAGAATCACTTGAACCCGGGAGGTGGAGGTTGCAGTGAGCCAAGATCACGCCACTCAGCCTGGCGACAGAGCCAGACTCCATCTCAAAAAAAAAAAAAAGAAGGTACTGAGTACATGTAAATGTGATAAATGTTTGCATTGCTTTGTTTCATACTACATTTGCTATTCTGCATAGATAGTACTAGCGCTAAAGTACTTACTGGTCACGTACCTTAAGTCAATGCCTTAATTGCACAAAATGTATAGTGTTATTGGTGGATTTAAATACATTAATTTGCATACCAGGAACAAAATATCCATCATTTGTGTTTCTAGGCTCTGGATAACACTGTCACCCCCAAGGTAAAGTTTTTTTTACCTTGAGTATGAGAAAAATTGGGGGTTCATTTTCTATTTACTTTTGCTTTCAATTTTCATTTACCTGCTGTTGTTCTTTGGGTTTTACTTACACATATGCACATGTATGAAACCAATGATGTTTTTCAGTTTCTAATGGAAGGATTGTATTTGGTTCTATAAATAGTCATTTTGTTTCCTCTGCATTTCCAACAATTTGTCATTTGCTTTCAAACTTTAGTTGTGTTCACCATTATCAAAATTAAGTAACATTCACTTGGATTAAGTAGCAATAAAAATGTGAGACTTTGTACTTTCCAACGATTTTTTTATCCCAAGCCTTTTATCACTGTTGGGACTCTAGGTGTATACTTTATAACAAAATATATACATATGTTGCACTGATTTGAGGATTCTGATGGTGAAAGTTACCTAATCAGTTGTCAGTACTGTATCTAGAAGCCAATCCTGGAAATGTATGATGATGCTCTTTTTATAGCTGAAAAGAAATTATTGTTTGCTTGGTCTCACTTTGTCCTTGTTTTGTTGTATGGTTCACTTATCTTCATACTGAATTTCCAAGACTGGTATTTGCATTAAACATTTTTTTAAATGACAGAGAGAAAAGTTAATTGTCTTACTTTGATAAGTTTGGCACAGGACCTATCACATTTTTGACGCTTTTGGTCACAATTCTGTCACTAGAATGCTAGCAATTAGACATTTGCAATGAGTATTGCATAAACTATTTTAATACAGTGGTTTGAAATGTTGCAGGCGGCAACTACTAGACACCAAATCACAGTGTTTTAATTTGTGACATGTTAGAATGATAGGGCTTTCTGCAGAATAAATGTCCTATTAACTAATCCTTGTGCTATTAAGTTACAGGGCTTTGACTCGTGGGTCTGAAAAAAGTACCCACTCCTGCTAAATCTTGAACATTGACACTACTCAAAGCCTCGTCTTCAAACCTGGGAGAAGTACACAAAAAGTACGGCTCTCATGAGACACATGGCCAAAAAAATTAAAGCTATTCAATCCCTCTAGGCCCAGGGAGTATCACAGAAGAGGTGGGTACTTGAGATTGTAAGGGCTGATTTTGAGGGAATAGGTTACTTAAGAGTTTTTCTATAAATTAAACATTAATATCAAAAACACACTGATGCAAGGCCAACAACTAGGCCCCTGTGTCAGAATAACAGGATTTTCTTGGAGCACTGACCTGCTCTTTAACAGAAAATTATAAAGTATTAAAAAAGGTTTATGAAAGTCTTACCTTACAGTCAAACTGATTAAAATTAGATTTGTTTATGTTTCATTCAAATTAACTTTAATAATAACATTAATAATGTACCATGCAAAGGTAAAGTTGGTTTTCTCTTTCAAATAAAATTTTTGTGTAATGAATATAAAACATTTTTGTTTACTTTTCAAGTAAACTGCAGGGAAAAAAAGTAGGAAGGAGAGGCAGACATGGTTGACCTCATGCTGTCTTTATTATGTCCTATTGCTTGGGAAACTGAGTCTCCTACCTGTCAAAGAGTAAATGTTTTTGTTTTACCATTTTAGCTAAATCAATGGCTATTTTATGGACACCAATGATCCTATTTTGTGATATCAAGTGTAAACCTCTGACATTTGACAAACTTTTTCCAAAGGCAAAATTTCAAGTTCTAAATTCAGTCTTTTTGACCTCAAACTAACTTTTTCTGGATATTAGGTCCCCTGAACTTCAAGAGAACTGTACTAGGCTTATCTGTTATGTTAGAATTATACAGGATGGACTTCAAATCTGAAGTGGTGTTTAACTTTCTTTGGGTTATATTTATATAGCTGTGTTGTTAGTATGTATTCCAGAATTGAATGTGATTCCTGAAATTCTGGTATGTCTTCATTTAGGTTGTTATAATGATTATGATTATTAAGCTAAATTGTTGTATGCCACAGAAATAACCAGATTTCCTTATCAACTGTGTATTTATGGATTTCCAAAGGTCTTTCTAATCCATAATTGTTGTTTTGCTTTGCTTCTTCTCAAAAAGTGGCTTATAATCAGCCACAGTCCAGTGCTTGCTTCTTTGGGGCAGTTCATGACAAAGACTCTTGAATACAGGTCTCTGATAACTTTGGAGAGTGTGCCATTGGACTAGAGAGAAAACTTACAGGACACTAAGTGAAAGGCTGTTGTGTTCATAAAGATTGCTAACCTAGTATGAAGCAGAGTAGGAGCTGATTGCATGCACTGAACTAATGGAAGACTGAAATAATTTTTAATGAGTTTTGTTTGTTTGAAACATTGCTGATTGTTCAGTCTGGAGAACATTTTTTCTCTTGAGCTCTTTATAGCCTTAAACAATGGAGTAAAGTATACTCTTATAAATAGAATTTAAGGCATATTTCTCTCCCTCTGCCTAATTTATCCAGAATTCACAAACTATTTGTGAATATTCTTAATTTACTGTAATGTGGTTGTTTGCATAAGTTCAATGAGAAACTGTTTTCTTTTATAACAGGACACAGCTTGAGGAACTGGTCATTTTCCCAGGGCTTTGACTGAAATGGCCTTGTGATAGGTTCCAGCAAAGCCAATTTAGGAGAGCCTGTGTAGACAATGATTCTTGTTGCATTTCGCATGACTAATCAGGCCAAGTATATGGGACTGAAGCTTATTTTGCAGGTAGGTTGGTCCTGCTGTGATCTGTCTTTGATGGAAGTGAAGGACTAGAGAGAGAAAGATTGTGCTTCAGAAGAAATCTACGTATTAGATTAAACTTTGATTCCTCATCCATGGTATGGAGCTGCCCAAAACACCCCACCTAAGCATGAAGCAGCCAGAAAGACTGACAAGACAGATTCCCTATTGAATGATGAATTGATCAACAAAAAGGGTGGGACCGAAACTGACCCAATTGTCCCACAGAACTGACGTTTACAGTTTCTTTTGAATAAACACAGAAATTGACCCTCCCAGTCTTAGAACTTGAGAAAGTTAAAATTTTCTTATCTTGAGTTCCTTTCTCAAGAAACCAACCATCAGAACTCCCAAATAGTCTCAAAGAACTGAAACTTAACCAGATCACCACATCTGAATAATGAGACATCAGACCCCTCACCCACCATGACTGGCTAACTGACCACCTGCTTTCTGTTGACCAACTCCTCTTCCTTACCCCTCGCTAATTCCTATTTTCCCACACATGGTTACATTTCTTCTCTGCTACATAAACCCTTAATTTTAGTCCATTAGAAAGGTGGACTTGAGACTGATCTCCTATCTCTTCAGTAGTAGCACCCAAATAAAGTCTTCTTCCCTGGCAATACTTACTGTCTCAGGGATTGGCTTTCTGTGTGGCCAGCAGCAGCACCTAGACCAAACGCTACTAGGTGGCAGTTCATTGGACTCTGCTATACCATGTTGCCTCTAACTCAGTCAAACAGGTAAGTTCTGTAAACCATAATTGCAGTAAATGTGAGAAGGCTAACCTGTGGTATACTTAAACCATGGGCATATAGAAACTGAGTCTTAACTACAGGAATAAGCCTGGGCAGTTAGAGAACCCTTGTACACTCCACATCCCTACCTGGCCCTAGGCTACAAGATGGGCTGTGTCATTTAACCAATTAAGCCTTAATTTCCTACATATAGGAATGCAGGAGACAGATTAGATAATTTTTAAGGTTATGTCCACCATTAAAAAAAAATATTTCTGATAGTAATATTCAAATGTATACATTTATTTTTTACAACTGTGCATAATATATAGGGGAAGGGTTGAAAATCACCACCCTATACGGCAAGGATTGAGCTTATTAAGCTCCTCCTTATCGCTCCTAAACACAGATGATTTATATTTAAGCATTTAATAAGTAGCTCTAAAGGAAGGGAGATGAACTGGCTGGAGTCTAACCATAAAGCTATCCTCACATCCAGGACGGGCTCAAGTTGAGTCTGTCTAATTACCAATCCTTGGCTGAGAGAAAAAAGGAAAAGCTATCAAGTCTATCAACTTCGAACTTTGACTCACTGCCTAAACTGCCATGAGATTTTAATTTTTATACATAATATAATCTCATGTAGATTATCTCTAATCTAAAGGAACAATATAAACCTCTTAGCTCATGCAATTTCCTCTGCCAAATATGCCCCTTCTCCTCTCTCTGTAAGTCCCTAGTCACCTGTATGATCTATTTCAAGTTTGTTTCTCAACACAGTGAAAGGCCACTGTCACCTAGAACCTCATCAGCCCCACACACAAAAAAGTATTTGTTGTCTCTTTTGTGGACCAAAGTACTTTCTGCAGATTGCTATTATAGCCCTTAGCACACAACACTATAGTGAATTGTTTATATGCCTGTCTGTTCCAGTGGACTGTAAGCTGTTTTATTCATCTTTGTGTCCCCAGTACCTACCAGGACCAGGCACATGGCTGGCACGCATTAAATGTTCACTGAATTGGTTGAATAGAACAGAAAATTTCCCTTTCACTCAACCAACATAGCTTAGGGCCTGAACGCCCCAAACATTCATGCTCTAACATGTTTCGAATAGCAAAAGGAAACTCCAAGCACTCTGTAAATTCAGCTCTCACACAGACCTGTGGGGAAAAGGTATTTTTAAAAGCAAGGTTTATTTAATCCTTCATATTTCTTATTAATTTGGAGGCCAAGAAGTAAGTTAAATGTCCCTGGTATCTTTAATGCTCTGCTAATTATTCTAATACTCATGACATTCTTTCTCCTGTCTGGGAAGGTAAGAGACATTGATTATGTGAAATATCCACTAACTCTTTTTATCTACTCTCCTACTATATGAAGAGTTACCACTTCACCCTTAGGTTCAACCATATCTTTTTTTTTTTTTTTTTACACCAATGAATAGCACTAAGAGGCTGCCATTTTTCTTTTTCATACAAAATCTGAAAAGAGATCTGGGCCATATGCCAGAGTTGTCAATTTTTCAAACAAGATTACCCTACCAAATCAGTCATCTTTCTTCCTCCATTAGGAAAGAGAATAAAATAGAATTACACTTCCAAATGTGAGCTTTTTAAAACCACTAAGCTTTTTGTATACTTAATATACTCCTGTGCTTTTTTTTTCACCTTTCCTACCTAGCACTAAACAAAACTGTGGCATAGTTTCCACTCTCAAAGATCTTTCCCATATTCCCATACTTCCTGATGTGTCAAAGACTATTCCAATTACCACAGTAAAATACTAAGTTATGATATGGCATTTCAAGCATATTCCTGGCAATCCAGATTAGGTAGAAAGGGCACTTGAACTACATATTAGCAACATACAAGCATTCCTACCTTATTCTCATGAGAAAACCAAATTCCATGAGAAAATAGATAACTTTAAAAACCACCAATGTAGAAAACCTTTCAAAGGTCTTTTTAAATTGGAAAAATCACTTATCTAGTAAACTTAGAAGCTACGTATATTCTCTATGACCCAACGATTCCATTCCTAGGTATATATTCCTGGTGCGTGCACAAATATACCAAGACAAATAATCAAGAACACTCTTAGCATCATTGTTAATGATAGCCAAAAACTGGAAGCAACACTAATGTCCACCAACAGTAGAACAAACTATGCTACAGTAATGATGATGCTACAAGCAACACAGATGAACCACAGAATGTTGAATAAAAGAAGGAAACATAAAAATACACAAAGTATAATCCCATAACTATCTGTTTAACTGTTGACATGTTTTATGCATTGTTCTACATGTACTTTATATTTCACAATTTAAAAAGCAGCCTTTTAGCTTAAAAACTCTAGTCCTGCACATAAAATATTTTAGTTATAAGCATTTTTAAGTCTGTCATTCCAGCAGACTATAAACTGCTTGAGGGTGTAGATTGATTTTATTCATTTTTGGCTCCCAGAACATAATGGTACACAACAGATGCTCAACAGATATTGACTGGATAGATGGAATTAATGAATTATGAACATAGGGAAATCTCAAATGGCAAGGGAACCTCCATGTGAGGCAGAAGAATAAAAGTCATTTGCCTTTTCCTATATATAGCCAAAGTTTAGTTTTAAAAAGTCAGCCTGAAATTTCAACTACCTAAATACATTCTCAAATGTCTGTTTCTGATTAATTGCTCCATTTGGACAAAGGATAGGTTTAATAGGAATTTTCTTAAAAGTGCAAGATAGTCCTGAGCTCAGTCCAGTCAACAAATTCTGCTTTTCCCTTTTGCAATATAGCTGCCAGACTCCTGGCTGTCTAACTGTATTAATAATTCCTTAATTTAAATATAAAAACACATGCACAACCGTCTTTATAAATTTACCCCCAAGAGTTATAAAATGTTTCTCCCATTAAAAAGCACATCTCAGCACATCCTGCTGTTCTTGGAGTTGAAATGCTTTCCTCCTCGCAGTCCCCCATCAGTCTCCTATGGACCATAGGACTAAAATTAGCTATTCATTACATGTAAAGGAGTGCTGGCTGGAGCAGAGCCCTGCAGAGAAAGCGTACTATTTTACATGTCAATTTCAGCACCAAAGCATCTGCTACCTCACTAATATGTATATTTAATGTCTCTGCATAAGATACAGAATTATATGCTGTTCATTGCCTGTTTGTTCTGATATTACGTGCTCTTAAGTAGCATTATTCTCAATTATTCTCTTTGAAGAATATTAGACTTTTTATTAGGTCTCTTCCCTGGTGTTGTCTGTAACAGAAGGCACACATGAACAGCACACAGAATACTAAAAATCATGACTCAGAGTCAGATAACTAAATAAAAGTTTCTGACTTGCAATTATTAATACAATTTACTTTATATTCTAGATTCCTTACTCCTGAATATAGTTTTACATTAGGTTGTCATGAGGTGGGGGAAGAAAGCAGAAGAGGTGTTAAATTTTCAACAGCTGCTAGTAAATCCATACTATTGGAATTGTTCTTTTACTGGGAAATCTGTACACTTATGTTAAATGTCATATTTTGAACATGACTATCTTTCATCAGCAATTCGTTCCATATTAAAGATGTAATTTTTTTCTGTAAACTCTGACAATGTTTGTTACTGAATGAGCTACTGAATGGGGGAAAGGGGTAGCTGAATAGGATGTATGAGGAAAGAAATAATATGCTAAGCCAGCTTTAAGTTATATGGTCCTCATAGTATAAATTATAATTGCTTTTGTTCATGAACCTTCATACTCAGCAGGAAACTGAGAACGTTCAGTATTTAAGAACACCCTGAATGGCAATATTATACTAGTCAAACCTAAGTGATACTAGATTAACAATAAACAATTAAGAAAATTAAAAATGTCATATTGGCACAATAGTTTGAACTGCTTTACTACAGTTAGTAAGTTGCTAACCATAGTTAGTATTGCTGTAATTAATGACATTCAGATAAATAAGATTATTCTGGCTTTATAAATTTACATTTGTTAGTGAACACTCATGGTTCTAGGAGTCAACTAGTGGATTTTTTTTTTTTTTTTTTTTTGAGAAAGGGTCTGGTTCTGTCAACCAGGCTAGAGTGCAGTGGCATGATCACAGCTTACTGCAGCCTCAACCTCCCAGGCTCAAGCTCCCACCTCAGCCTCTCAAGCAGCTGGGACCAAAGGCACACGCTACCATGCTCAGCTAATTTTTGTATTTTTTATAGAGACCAGGTTTTGCCATGTTGCGCAGGCTGGTCTTGAAGTCCTGGGCTCAAGCAATCTGCCCACCTCAGCTTCCCAAAGTGCTAGGACTACAGGCGTGAGCCACTGCACCTGGCCTGGATTTTGTTTTTTTACATAGTCTAATGCCAACTATTGGCTTGCTGATGTGATGTAGATCAGTAGCTATCTCAGGTGCCCACAGTAAATGACTGGCACTGTACCACTGGCTTGTACTCACACGTCCAAAACATGAGGCCTAAAAATTCAGTAATAAACTTTAAAAAGGTTAATCTATTTTCCTTTCAGATGTAGAAGTTTAGGTTCCACTATTTCCAGAAAACAAACCCACAAGTACATGTTCATTGTCACCCACCCCACTCTACCTTTGACAAGTTTCCAAGGAATCCTTTGGCTGCTGAAGCAATCTTAGTGCCTCCACTTCCCTTTCCCTTATGTTGTGGAACGCTTTTTGCTTGGTTTTAGTGTGACTTTACACCAGCTAATTGAGAATGTGTGTGCCCTGAAGCAGATGCTCATACTATCAGTTGGAGGAGGTAGGAACAGCAAGATTGAAGAATGGCTCTAAGTGGCTCCCACCTTTAATAGATCAACGGCAAAACATGTTAGATTATGGGCGCTGGAAATGACTGCAGGCCAACATAATTAAAATCATCAAGAATATTTCAGGCTGAAAATCATCATAACCTGGAAAGACAGACCAGTTTCATTGTTTTCATATTGATGAACAGAACTAGCTCTATTTCTGAGGAGCAAGAACCATCTTGCTCTACTTTCTGACACTTTATCACAGCTGCAGTTTTACATTTGTCATATATTTACCTTTCCACTAGAAGGTATACTTCTGAGGATCAGGGTCATCCATTTGTCCCAGCACATTGCCTAATATTTAGTAATAACAACTCAGTAAGTATTTGTTGTAAAGACATGTGAGCACAAATGCTAGAAATAAATAATCTCATACAAATTCATGGAAGTAGCCAGAACCTATCATCAGACCAGAAAAGCTGGTAGTGAATAGGGCTTCCATAAATAAGTGAGTTCACAGTCTAATGTCAGGATCTGCAGGATATATAAGGTCTGTATATTTAATGAACAGTGTGACACCTACCTAGCAAAGATCTTAAGAAATAAACTAAAAAAAACACATCCAGGAGGAAAAACTAAGTTAAAGTGAAGGAAATATTTTCTAACACTTTCAATATGTAAAATCTAAACTAAGATTACTACTACTGTATTGTTCAGCTAAAGCACATGCCAGCTGATGTTCAAGCTGCTACCAACATCTCATTTAGTGATAATTAGTGACTAAAAATTTTTTTTTTAGACAGAGTCTTGCTCTTGTTGCCCAGGCTGAAGTGCAATGGCGCAATCTGGGCTTGCTGTAATCTCCGCCTCCCGGGTTCAAGCAATTCTCCTGCCTTAGCCTCCGGGGTAGCTGGGATTACAGGCATGCACCACCACGCCCGGCTAATTTTTTTATTTTTGGTAGAGACGGGGTTTCTCCATGTTGGTCAGGCTGGTCTTGAACTCCTGACCTCAGGTGATCCACCTGCCTCGGCCTCCCAAAGTGCTGGGATTACAGGCATGAGTCACTGCGCCCAGCCTAGTGACTAAAATTTTAAAAATATAACACATTGCTCATCTTAAATATCAATTCTTGACTACAGACTAGAAAATAATTTTTAACTGGTGATATCCCACCTTTAATCAGATTTCAAAAAATTTTTAAAAGTCTAAGCTCTGTCATCTAAAACTACCACCAAAAATGAACCTTATAAAATATAATAAATCAGCTTCTTAATCAACAATAATTTTAAAATGTAATCCGTAACAGTTGTTTAAAATATGCCTAACTCAGTTTGGAATAGTTATCCTGATTTAAAGCAAAAGCACATCTGTTTATGAGTAAGTAAATATAGTCTGACAGCAATTTGGAACATCTATCAGAAGGAATCAACTGCAAGCTTAATAAGCATTATTTGTATTCCACATAATACTCTATTTGTTCTTTCTAGCCATTGCAGTAATAAAACACACTCAAACTCATTTAGTGTGTACTAAATCTAAAGTACCTAGGCAAAACACTAAAAATTCCATTTGGATGGTTCCCAGCCCATATAGACCAACTTTTTAAAATATTACTACCATCTGGTTACTAGTCTGTGTTTACCAAAACAGTAGCTGTGCACACATTTCTTTAGCAGCTGTGGTCAAAAACTTTAAATCAATCCATTTGGCTAAATGAAAATTCTTCAAGGGAAAAACAGATATCATATTTTAAATATATACTTAAAATAAATTCCATTACTGCCTTTAGTATTCCCCAAGGACAAAAACAGTAAGATTTTAAGTAGTATTTGAGACATCTTTATATTTTCAATCATTTATCAAATGACAGAAGGTCCACAGAAGTCAAGTGAATTGCCCAAGGTCATACAACTCACCAGTAGTTAGACTCTGTCCAGAACACAGGTACTATGTCTCTTGGTTTACAGTACAAGGGTCTTTTCACAAGGAGTTAAATTGTGTCAAGGGAATACAGCATTTAAATACAGGTTAAATGTATTTTAAGGGCATATTGTATTTTTATAAACTTTATCAGCTCATCATAAATTATAAAATGATCTGTATTTGTTTCATAATTGTGATAAAGAACTTAAAGCATCCTGTGAAATTTATGAGAATTTTAATTTTACAAACATTTTCTTTTTTTCACATCGTCCACTCAACCCCTCCCATAAAAAACTAAGTCTATTCACTTGCACACACATGTTATAGCAGTACCATTTGCAATTGCAAAAATATGGAACCAAGCTAAATGCCCATCAACCAACAAGTGGATGAAGAAAATGTGGTATATAGACACCATGGAATACTACTCAGCCATAAAAAGAAATGAAATAATGGAGCTCGACACCAGTGTTCTAAGTGAAACGACTCAGGAATGGAAAACCAAATGTCATATGTTCTCACAAGTGGGAGCTAAACTATAGGATGCAAAGGCATAAGAATGATATAATGGACTTTGACGACTCGTGGGAGAAAGGTGAGAGGGGGGTGAGGGATAAAAAAATACACATTGAGTACAGTGTACATTGCTCAGGTGACAGATGCACCAAAATCTCAGAAATCACCACTAAAGAACTTCTCCATGTAACCAAAAACCACCTGTTCCCCAAAAACTATTAAAATAATTTTTAAGTAACTGTAGTATTAAGAAGCTTTCCATAGTAAAATGTACATATATTTTACTATCTGTATATATATTATAATTATATATTATATATAATTATATTATATATAATTATATATAATATATATATACACATAGTACAAATATACATATATTTTACATGGACATGGCCATGTATGCATGTTATGTGATTATGTAAATGATCATTAATTAATTGTTCCTTATTGCTTATTTATATTTTTTGTTTGATATTTGTATCAGAAAAAAGGTCTATATATTTCTATCAGTATTGAAAATTTGTCAAGTTTTCTTTATATTTACATAATTAAATGTATTTTTTAAAAAAAACTAAGTCTAGGCTGGGCACAGTGACTCACACCTGTAATCCCAGCACTTTTGGGAGGCCGAGGCAGGTGGATCACCTGAGGTTGGGCGTTTGAGACCAGCCTGGCCAACATGGTGAAACCCCGTCTCTACTAAAAATACAAAAAATTAGCCGGGCATGGTGGTACAAGCCTGTAATCCCAGCTACTTGGGAGGCTGAGGCAAGAGAATTGCTTGAACCCAGGAGGCGGAGGTTGCGGTGAGCCAAAATCACGCCATTGCACTCCAGCCTGGGCAACAAGAGCAAAACTCTGTCTGAAAAAAAAACAACTAAGTCTATAAACCAATCTTATTTCTGTGGTCAAGAGGCTAAGCTATTAAATACTGCAGATCCAAAGTTAATTTATTTGCTCCTACACACATCTCACACACACATGCACACACAATGCCACACCACATGCTTTCTTGTAAATAGGAAGCTTCTTCTTAGACACTATCAAACTTTGAAATGATCGCTTTTCTCCTAAGAAACAAATCTAATCCCCAAATATAAATTAATATAGAAATTTTCTATGTCTTGCTTAGAGGGGGAATGAAAAGTAGTAAGCCAAATGTACTCCATATAAATCTTTTTTGATAGCACTAAAAATATCTGTAATAAAACTTTAGAAAAACAAATTTTCAAGACATAATGGAGAATATTTTCCATTTATTTGCATTAACAAGCCATTATCCTTGCTTAGACAAAAATGAATACAGTTTCCTTCCTTCCTTTTTCATGTTCCTAAGAAGAAAAAAATTAACGACCCACCAAAACAAAGCATGTGTTCTTTCCTTCTATATGAAGTACTAAACCAAGGGAAATAAATGAACATTAAATTATATGAGGGTAAGGGTATGGAAGGCGTGAGTTATACAATATTTACAGGTGGACTGTTTTTTTGTTTTGCTGGCTTCCTGATTCCTGGTCATTTATTTCAGAACATGAGAACCCAATGAAAAACCCAAACTAAAATCTTTTATCTACTTCCTTATATCATATCCAAGAAAAGAATGATCACTGTCAGTAGACGGTATCTAGAACAATCTGGGAATAAGTTAACAACATAATCATTAAGACAAATGAATATTATCTCATAGGTGCCTCACAACAAACAGGCTTGAACAGTTGTTCATGGGGCAGGATAGGCAATATGGTTCCCATTTGATATAAAGAAACTCATGGAGATTACATGGGGCACTGGGGCCCAAGGCTAATAAGCCAGCTGTGAAGCTGTGATGAAAACTCAAATCGTTTGGTACCCAGTCCAGTAGTCATTCCACAGCACTGATTCAGTTCATTTCACCAGTTTCAATTAATATGCAAGGATAACAAGATGAAGCTATGTAACAATGCCTCACTCTGCTCATCTACTGTTTTTGGTCTTCTTTCTCTCTTTCTTTTAACACTCTTATGTACTTTGTGGCTTGGCTTACAAGCTGAATCCTGTAGTTCGTTTTGCACAGGTGGTCAGGATTCCATTTAGCCGTTGTGTATACACAATTCTTCCTAAATTCAAACTAGCACAGGCCGAAGTTTAATTTAATGTTTTAGAGAAGAGGGAAGCAAAATTGTTTTGAAATTCTCTGTGAAAAACAGCCTGTTGTATTAGAACAAACAGCAGCTTGTTCTGATCAGTCCTTTGTTTGACAAGTCTGGGCTGGCTAGAAAGGTCATTTATGCCTCAAAGCATCAAATTAACATTTGAAGACATGAATTTTAAAAATGGCTATTTGCTTCTGTTCTGTGAATGGCTAATGTAGTTCAAAAAAACAGAAAGGAGAAAAACCCACTACAGTTTTAGCCCAGTCCCAAAAAAGACCAAAAAAGAAAAAAAACAAAAACAGAAAAAAGAAAACCCGAAACTTTCTTCAGGCAAACTAAGCATTGATTTTATACCCATGTCAACACAAGCTATGCCTTAATTAAGCCTCATTCTTTAATGAAGAATTAAGAAGGTAGGTGAAGTAGTCAAAGTTTTTTTGTTTTTTTTGTTGTTGTTGTTTTGTTTTGTTTTTTTTTGAGACGGAGTCTCACTCTGTGGTACAGGCTGGAGTGCAGTGGTGCGATCTTGGCTCACTGCAAGCTCCGCCTCTCGGGTTCACGCCATTCTCCTGCCTCAGCCTCCTGAGTAGCTGGGACTACAGGCGCCCGCCACCACGCCAGGCTAATTTTTTTTATTTTTAGTAGAGACGGGGTTTCACCGTGTTAGCCAGGATGGTCTCTATCTCCTGACCTTGTGATCTGCCTGCCTCGGTCTCCCAAAGTGCTGGGATTACAGGGGTGAGCCACCACACCCAGCCAGTAGTCAAACTTTTAACCAATACAGGAAGAAAAAAAAAATCACAATTTATTTACCATTAAGATGATTTTTTTTTTTTTTTTTGAGACGGAGTCTTGCTCTGTCGCCAGGCTGGAGTGCAGTGGCACGATCTCGGCTCACTGCAACCTCTGCCTCCCAGGTTCAAGCGATTCCCCTGCCTCAGCCTCCTGAGTAGCTGGGACTACAGGCACGTGCCACCACACCCGGCTAATTTTTTTGTGTATTTTAATAGAGACGGGGTTTCACCATGTTGGCCAGGCTGGTCTGAATCTCCTGACCTAGTGATCCACCTGCCTCGGCCTCCCAAAGTGCTGGGATTATAGGCGTGTGCCACCATGCCCAACCCATAAGATGATATTTTGGCAAATCATAAAAACTTTTAAATAAGGCTTTTCTCTCTCATACATATCCCTTCTGCCCCAACACCAGTAATGACTGTATAGAGTAAACTCCCTATTTAATACTGTCTGGATTCAAATGCAACAGTTTTTTCCTTAAGTTCTTATTCTCATAGCACAAGTCTATGATCTGAACATTTAAAATATAAGCCATCATTACTAACTGCAACTTTCAACTATATAAATATTAATTCAAGATCAGAAAATGCTTTGGTTTCACTGGAATGATCAAGGTATCTGGAGTCTGAAATTCACTGTAGACAGCCTTTTAAAAGTCATTCATTTTCACAATAGCTATGTTTTACAGATGTATACTGGGAATACAATCCTGCCTCACTATAAGAAGGGATTAGTTCTAGGACCTCCTGAGTATACCAAAATCCTCATACACTCAAGTTCCTGCAGTCAGCCCTGCAGAACCCCCATATGCTGTATTTTCAATCTGCATTTGGTTGGAAAAAAATCTGCATATACATGGACTCACACAGTTCAAACTTGTGTTGAATGGGTTTGTGGTAAAGGTCAACTGTACCACAAGCAGCTTCTATAATATTATGTAAAATATAAGATCTAATATCAGATTTAAGATTAATATAAGATTTAATGTAACAGGAAACCAAATTTGAGAATCTTACTAATTTCCCAAAATATTATAGAAAACTGAGAAATTTTCCTAAATATGAGGAAAATTATAAAATATTACTATCAACAATTCAAAACAAACTCCAAAATGGAAAATTTTTTTGATATGATTACCTTCACTAGAAATATTCTACAGTGTCATGATAAAATCATGTCTCAGTGTTACTCTCCTCAGGCCACCTCCCACCTTTCTTCTTCCTGCTTAACCCCTTGCAATCTGGCTTCCATTCCAAACATCCCATGGTCAGAGTTCTCTCAGGATTAATTACTGATCTCATAAATGCAAAGCACAAAGGCCTCCTTTCAGGCCTCATTCTCCTTGACCTTTCTACAGCATCTGACACTACACCATAAAACCCTTTGACTTCGCTTCTGCAACACTGCACTGGCATGATTTTCCACTGACCTCTCAGAACATCTCTTCTCAGTACCTTTCACTTACCATTCATGTATCTAAATGATTCTCGGGTTTGCATTTGCTTCATGCAGATCTGCCCCACTGCACAAACCCACTGCACAAATCCTGGGGACACCATTCACACAAAAGACAATGTGATCAGTACCCACTGGAGCTGAGCAATGGAGTGTCCCTGTCCTTGGATGTCCCTGTCCTCAGGCCTTACCACAGGCTTCTTCCTCCTAGACAGTAGCCTTCATTCCCACACCTTGCACAATACACACACACACAGACACATACACACACAGGACGGCTCTCAAGTCTACATCTTCATCCCTATTTTCTTCTCATCACCATCCTTCCTGACCAAATGTTTGCTGGCTAGCTCCATCGGGAAAATACATATTTACATCCACTCATATCTCATTCTAACACCTCACACTTGATATGTACATAGCTGAATTTATCTTCTGCCAAAACCTGCACCACTTCCAGGCCATGACAGACTCCTTCATTTCCTTCATCTCGGCCAAAGCAGATTTTGCCAAGGCCTTCCCCTAAATTTTCTCTTTATCTACTGCCTCTTCTTCATTCCCAACACTCTTCTCTAAATCAGGCCTCACCTCTCACCTTAAACAGATAGGCTCTCTGCCCCTACCATCTTGTGGCTTGAATTAAGCATCGCCACTACAATACAGGTAAATTTTAATACAAAAGCAAGAAGCACACTATCATTCTCTCTGTAACAAACCCTACCCCCTGTAGGGTAGAGCAGTGCTCCATGCAAAGCAGGCACTCAATGAATGTGTCAGAATCTGAACCTCAAATGAGTAGCAACACTTGACTGTCCCCCCCAACACACAGAGGTTTCATTTTAAATTGAGATTTCCCTGCCATTTACATAAAATGATAAAAATGTAATGGAAGATTTCCCAAGAAATGTAAGTTTTTCTCTAAATCATTGAGAATTTGTTTTATAACAATGGTGGTGGGCCTGTAGTAAATAATTCACTATGTTCCCTCTTCTCCTCCTTATGAATAAGAGTGACAGTCAGCCAAGGTGAGGGGCACAGGCCACAGCTATTAAATAACACAAAGCTACCCAGAAATCAAACATGTAAAGACTACTGAAAACAGACCAGAAAGAAAGAAAAAAAAATAAAAACAACAGAAAACTAAAAGCTGAAACAATGTAAGTTGTTATAATATGAAGATATCTAATGAAATGGGACCATGTTCTGTATCCCTTCAAATATTTCTGGCATCCCTGTAATTTTTAAAAAATAAAATAGCCTAAGAGGCTGAGTACAGTGGCTGATGCCTGTAATTCCAGCACTTTAGGGGGTCGAGGTGGGAGGATGGCTTAAGATCAGGAGTCTGAGACCAACCTGATCAACATAGCAAGACCCTGTCTATAAGAAAAAAAATCGTTTTAAGTTAGCTGGGTGTAGCAGTGTGCACCTGTACTCCCAGCTACTTGGGAGACTGATGCAGGAGAATCACCTGAGCCTGAGAGTTTGAGGCTGCAATGAGCTAAGACTGCATCACTGTGCTCCAGTGTGGGTGACAGAATGGGAACCCATCTCTAAAATAAAATAGCCTAAGAGAATCACCAAAATGCCTCTTAAAACTCAGGAAAATTACTAGAGCACTGACTTCAGTTAAGAGAACCAAACCAGGCCAAGGGAGTTAGTTCACCATAGTATTCATGTCTGTGTTTTCTTTTAGCAAAAAAAGATGTGACAGTCCTTAACTTTAAGTCAAAACAAATGTCTTTATTGCCAGAAACTAAAAGATTAAGGAAGTTCTGTATAAATTAGAGCTCCCTTGTATACTGCCCACTGTAGACATAAAATTCTCTGTGGTCCCCTCCATAGATAATGTTGAGATCTAATAGGCATATACCTAACCTGTCCAAGAGCCATTATCAAAGTAAACAGAAATTAAGAAAGCCATCTCCAGTAGCTGGAAAATGGATTCTCAATATGGAAGAGGTGGTATCTACAATAAAATCCCATTTTTATGGACTCTGTCAGAAAAAAAAAATCATTTTAAATATAAGAAGTTTGACAATTTAAGATTTTTATGAGTTGTTTCATTAGCATTAAATAAACATATACACTAGAATACAGTTGGTCTTTGACATCCATAGATTCAACCAACCATAGATTGAAAATATTTGAGGGATCCTGGCATGGTGGCTCACAACTGTAATGTCAGCACTTTGGGAGGCCAAAGCAGGAGGATCACTTGAGCCCAGGAGTTCGAGACCACCCAGGGCAATGAAGTGAGTCCCTGTCTCTACAAAAAAAATTAAAAATTAACAAGGCACAGTGGCTTGTGCCTGTAGTCCCACCTACTTGGGAGGCTGAGGTAGGAGGATCTGTGGATCTCATAAGTTCAAGGTTGCAATGAGTTATGACCATGCCACTACACTCCAGTCTAGGTAACAGAGCAAGACACTGTATAAAAAAAGAAAAAAAAAATATCTGGGGGAGAATAGTTCAACGAAGTTCCAAAAAGTAAAACTTGAATTTGCCATGTACGGAGTACTACATTGAATTCACGTGAATGAAGTTATGTGTAGGCATTCTATTAGGTATTATAAGTACCCCAGAGATTATTTAAAGTGAATATGCATGTGTTATATGCAAATACATATGCAATATATAAAATAGCCAAATGCCATTTTATATAAGAGATTTAAGCATCCTAGGATTTTGCTATCCACAAGGTTCCTAGAATGAACCTCTCACAGATACAAAGGGATGACTGATGACTGTATATATAAACACCAAAAAACTTTAAAATGTAGGCTATTTAATTATTCTGCAACCATTGTAGTAAAGACAATTCAGGCATGAACCATCAATAGATGCCAAGTCTAGGGGGAAATTTTGATAAAGAGCAAGATATAGTCATGGTCTTAAAGTGTTTCCCCATAGATTGCTTATTAGTTCCAGGAGAAAAAAGAGTAACTACATAGTGAATTGGAAAACGCTTTGACTGAGTGATGATCACAATTAACACTACCAATAAGGAGCAAATGGATTTTGTGTGCCTCCAGATGTGAAACCCTGAGAAAGACACATTACTTACACAGTATTCAGGCAGAGAATCCACAGCCTGAATTTAATCATGAGAAAAAAAATAAGAAAAACTCAAATAAGGAAAATTCCCAAATAAGAAATGTTCTATTAGAAAAAGGTGGGCATGCAATTCTTTAAAATGTCAGTTGTAATAAAAGATAAAGAAAGTCTGTAAAGTACTCCGGAGTAAAGGAGGATAAAGAGACATTGAGAACTAAATGCATAACTGGATCTAGAATGGATCCTGTTACTGTGAAGGAAAAAAAAATCCCATGAAGAATATTATTGAATCAATTGACAAAACTGGAATATGAACAGATTAAAGTTTTTACCAATGTTAAATTTATTGAAGATGACAGCTGTGCTGTCTGTACTGTAGTTTTGTAAGAAAATATTCCAAAATGGTTTGGAAAAAAAATATTGCTTGTGTATGTAAGTGTGTATGTATGTGTGAGTAGAGAGAAAAAATGTATCAAGTGGTAAAGCAAATGGTGTAAACTGTTAACAATAAATTAATGGAGGTAACATGTTTACAGTTATTCTTTGAATTATTCTCACAACTTCTATACATTGAAGTTACTATCAAATAAATTATTTTAATATAGAAGGTTTATATGTATCACAACTCAGTATTCTGCCATTTAATTTGGTAAGTATAGTGTTTATATTTAAATAATACTGTAAAAATAGTACTTCATCACAGTATCACTTTGCAACCTTGCAAATCATGCAATGGCCTGAACTGCCTCATGATGTCAGAGAAGGATTTAACTGCGTCAAATGTTTTAAAAGCAGCCTCCAGGTTTCCATAGCTGAGTGTAAAAGAGCAGATCCTGCTTCTAGAAGGCATTTTGTTATTGTATAACATTTTGTTATTGTATAATAACAAAATAGGAAGAAAGAATACTATCCCTGCTCACATCACTCCCCGTTATTTAAGAAATCCAGTTATCTGCCCATTTCTTACTAAATGAACATAACGTTCGAAGTTCCTAGCTGAGTACATAAGACCCTTCACAATCGGGGCAGCTTACCACTTCAGATTTATCTGCTGCCACCAGGCCCATATACTCTCAACATTCCAGTCATTCTGATCCCTTTTATAAGCCCAGTGCTTTTGCACATTCTGTTCCCTTTGCCCAAAATGTCCTTTTCCAATGGCCTTCTCTTTCTGATGAACCCTCCTCTTCTCTTCCTTCCTGGTTAACCTTAAATGTCTCTTTCCCTCTGAAGCTTTTCCTGACCCCTCTGACAAAAGTTAATCTTACTCCTTATGCTCCTTATACAATTCCCAAATAACTGTGTTCCCATTTCCAGGTTGTATGGGGATTTCTCTCTTTTTGTGAGTTTCTCCATAACTAGAACATGAGATCTCTCAGAGCATGAATTATAGTCTAGAACCACAGTGTCTTCTAAGCATGCTGCTTCATAAACACTGACTAGATGACTAAATTAACTTTTTTAACTGGCACAGGTTCAGAAAACAGCCAGCCCTGCAGCATTTATTTTATGCCAGATACTAGTGGAAATGCTTTACAAATGCCAATTTATTCCTCATAACAATCCTAAAATGTAGATGTGCCGCTGCTATATTTCATCAATTCTATGAATATGCACCTTTTTCTCCATTTTAGCCTCTCTGAAATTGGGATGTAACTAATATTCAGTGGTCTATCATAGTTCCATGGACAATATTTTTTTCTTCCTTAGGGGTATATAAAGCAATGACGCATTTTACAATCAATGGTCTTGGTTTTGATAAAATACAGTTATTATTCCCAGATATTCCCTAATATTTACAAGTGAGGAAACTGAGGCACAAAAGAGAGTTTAATTAACTTGCTAAAGTTTACACATAAGAGCCAAGATTAGGGCCGGGCGTGGTGGCTCACGTTTGTAATCCTAGCGCTTTGGGAGGCCAAGGCAGGTGGATCAGGAGTTCAAGACCAGCCTGGTCAACATAGTGAAACCCTGTCTCTACTAAGAATACAAAAATTAGATGGGCGTGGTGGCGGGCACCTGTAATCCCAGCTACCCAGGAGGCTGAGGCAGGAGAATTGCTGGAACCCAGCAGGTGGAGGTTACAGTGAGCCGCGATTGCACCACTGCACTCCAGCCTGGGTGACAGAGCAAGACTCCGTCTCCCAAAAAAAAAAAAAAAAAAAGAGCCAAGATTAGGTAGACTGGCTCAGAACTCACACTCTTAAACTACATATTATAATAGCTCCTCAACAAAAGTAATTCCATAGCATGAGTGGGCTACTGGCAGCAGAGCTGGAACAGCCCAAAAGTGAAGCTTGCTCTTTGAGGTTTGAAAGATTCTGGGAAGCAGCTGAGGTGAAGCCCAAGATTAGAAGCAGTGAACTAAAATGGACCTTGAAGTGCTGAGGAAAAAACCGAGAATATCTGTCAGCGTTTGCTCTCCCTAGGCGAGATCAGGGTCTGAGCCCCGGCTTCTTCTGTATTTCCCACCTCAGGAGACATTCTCTACATCTTTATTTTCTCCTTTATATTTGCCCTTAAGTTTCCAATAAATGCAATTATAATTCTCTCAGAGCTAGTAACTACTCAAAAAATAACCTAATCGAGCCCTGTACCTTATATCTAATCCCTGTAACAACATCTCTGGTAAATAGTTACCTAGCCTCACCTCAAACACTTAGGCAGTTCCTTTTATTTTTAGAAAGATGGAGAAAGATACTCCTTATATTAAAGTCCATCTCCTTCTAACTTCTGCTCCTATGTGTTCCTTCAAAGCCCGCACAGCAAGTTTTAATTCCTCTTCCTCCTCACAGTCCTTGTCCCCTTCTTTGAGAACTGTACTTTTGAGATAGCAATTCAGAGGCATCCTTGCTTCAAAAACTGGCCATCAGCAGAAGTGATCGAGGCACAAATTGCTGACAGTAACACAGGCACAGGAATTTAAGGACACAGAGGAGGGGCTGCTCATTTACGGGGGAGATGAGGCAACTAAAGGTTCATTGAGGAGGTGGCTTTTGAGGGATAAAATGTCGTCAGCCAGTGTCGAAATTCTTGCATGGGGAGTGGAGGGAAGTGAATTTTTAATGAAAAGGAAAAGCTGAACTTTCAAACATATGAAGAAGTCTTTTTGGCTTCCAACATTCTTGCTTTCATTTTATGATTCTGGGCAGAAGGCTCACTGGCTTGCACAATTTGTGCAGTGCTGAATGCATAGATAACCATCCTACTGACAGTGGAATGCAGAGTTGGAATAAACACAGTGAACTTACTATCTGGGTGGTGCCATCTGATTTGTAGCAATATCACTTGCTGAAGATTCTACATGTATTCTTCACTAAAAGTGGTTGCCTCAGTCACTTCCTTTCTGATCACCTAAGATAAGAAACTAGCACAAATGCAACCTCTGTAACTGCTTCTTAATTATCAGTGACCAACAACAAGGATGCCCATTTTCACCACTGTTTTTTGTTGTTGTTGTTTTGTTTTTTTGTTTTCTGGTTTTTGGTATTTTTTTTTGAGATGGAGTTTTGCTCTTGATGCCCAGGATGGAACACAACAGCACGATCTCACCTCACTGCAACCTCCACCTCCCAGGTTCAAGCAATTCTCCTGCCTCAGCCTACCGAGTAGCTGGGATTACAGGCATCTGCCACCATGCCCTGCTAATGTTTTGTATTTTTAGTAGAGATGGGGTTTCACCATGTTGGCCAGGCTGGTCTCAAACTCCTGACCTCAAAGTGATCCACCTGCCTCGGCCTCCCAAAGTGCTGGGATTACAGGCGTGAGCCACTGCGCCTGGCCCTCACCACTATTATTCAACATAATACTGGAAGTTCTAGCTAGAGTAATCAGACAAGAGAAAGAAGAAAGAAAAGAAAAGAAAAGAAAAGAAAAGAAAAGAAAAGAAAAGAAAAGAAAAGAAAAGAAAAGAAAAGAAGAGAAACGGCATCCAAAGTGGAAACGAAGAAGTCAAATTATCCTTGTCTCCAAATGACCTTATATTTGGAAAAATCTAAAAACTCCATTAAAAAACTATTTGTTCTGATAAACATATCTAGTACAGTTACAGGATACAAAATCAACATACAAAAATCAGTAGCATTTTTATATGCCAACAGCGAACAATCTGAAAAGTCAAGAAAGTAATCTTATTTACAATAGCTACAAATAAAATACCTAGGAATTAACCAAAGAAGTGAAAGATCTCTAGAATGAAAATTATAAAACATTAATGTAAGAAATAGAAGACACACACAAAAATGGAAATATACTCCATGTTTATGGATTGGAAGAATCAATATTGTTAAAATGTCCACACTACCCAAAGTAATCTATAGACTTAATGCAATACCAATCAAGATGCCAATGACGTTCTTCACAGGAACAGAAAAAAAAAATCCTAAACTTTGTATGGAACCACAAAAGACCCAGAACAGCCAAAGCTATCTAAGCAAAAAGAACAAAACTGGAGGAATCACATTACTTGACTTCAAATTATACTACAGAGCTATAGTAACCAAAACAGTATAGTGCCAGCATAAAAATAGACACTTAGTAAGTGGAATAGAACAGAGAACCCAGAGATGAATCCATATATCTACAGTTAATTCATTTTTGACAAAGGTGCCAAGAAAATACTTTGGGAAACGGACAGTCTCTTCAATAAATGGTGCTGGGAAAATTAGATATCCATATGCAAAAGAATGAAATTAGACTCCTGACTCTCACCGTATACAAAAATCAGATCAAAATGGATTAAACACTTAAATCTAAGACCTCGAACTATTAAACTTCTAGAGGAAAACTTTGGGGAAACTCTCCAGGACATTGGGGTGGGCAAAGATTTATTGAGTAATATCCCACAAGCACAGGCAACCAAAGCAAAAATGGACAAATGGGATCACATCAATTTATTATTTAAAAGCTGCTGCACAGCAAAGGAAACTATCAACAAACTGAAGAGACAACTCACAGAATGGGAGAAAATATTTGCAAACTACCCATCTGACAAGGGATTAATAACCAGAATATACAAGTCTGTGCTCAAACAACTCTACAGGAAAAAATCTAATCGATTAAAAAGTGGGCAACATTGATGACATACTGGCTAAAGAAAATGTGGTACCTATACACTATGGAATACTATGCAGCCATAAAAGAGAACAAGTTCATGTCTTTTACAGGAACATGGATGGACTTACAGGCCACTATTCTTAGCAAACTAACGCAGTAACAGAAAACCAAATACAACATGTTCTCACTTATAAGTGGGAGCTAAATGATGAGAGCTCATGGACACAAAGAAGTGACCAACAGACAATGGTGCCTACTTGAGTGTAGGAGGAGAAAGAGGAGCAGAAAAGATAACTATTGGGTACTGGGTTTAATACTTGGGTGATGAAATAATCTGTACAACAAACCCCCATGACATGAGTTTACCTATGTAACAAATCTTCACAGGTACCCCTGAACCTAAAATTTTTTTTAACGTGATACATATGCACAATGGAATACTATTCAGCCATGAAAAAAATGAGATCCTATCATGTGCAACAACATGAAGGGAACTGGAGGTCATTATGTTTAGTGAAATAAGCCAGGCATAGAAAGACAAACTTTGCATGTTCTCACTTATTTGTGGGACCTAAAAATTAAAACAATTGAACTCATTAAGAGAGAGAGTAGAAAGATGATTACCAGAGGCTAGGAAGAAAAGTGGGGATGATTAATGGGTACAAAAAAAAAAAAAAAAAAACCAGAATGAGGCCAGGCACAGTGGCTCTAGCTTGTAATCCCAGCACTTTGAGAGGCCAAGGCCAGCAGATCACTTGAGGCCAGGAGTTCAAGACCAGCCTGGGCATCTTGGCAAAACCCCATCTCTAATAAAAAATAAATAAATAAATTAGCTGAGCATGGTGCGCCTGTAATTCCAGCCACCTGGGAGACTGAGACATGCGCATTGCTTGAACCTGGGAGGCAGAGGTTGCAGTGATCCAAGTTCCCACCACTGCACTCCAGCCTGGGTGACAGAATCGCAAAAGAAGGAAAAAAAAAATAGAACGAATAAGACCTAGTATTTGTTAGCACAGCAGGGTGACTATAGTCAGAAATAATTTAATTTTACATTTTAAAATAACTAAGAGAGTATAACAGGATTGTCTGTAGCACAAAGGATAAATGCTTGAGGTGATTGATACGCCATTTACCCTGATGTGATTATTACACGTTCCATGCCTGTATCAAAATATCCCATACAGTCCATAAATATACATACTCACTATGTACCCACAAAAATTAAAAATTAAAAATAAATCATCATTATAATCAATTATCAAATCAAATTGTTCTAACGTGCACCTCCCTACACACTCTCCACAACCACTCCCCGGCAGCCTCTGTTCTACTGCTACTTAGTCAGTATAAAACATGGATAATGCTTAACACCATGCCCCAATTCACTGTGATATCAAAAAAAAAAAAAAACTGTGTTCTGGTAAGAAAAAATACTAGAAACTTCTGTATGGAGAACATTTTAAAACCTTATTATAAGTGATCTTTCTGCCTATCTGATGTTAAATGAGTCATCTACTGGTCTAGGAGCAAGTGAAATGTCTACAATATTGTTAAAACTTTCAGATATATAGTAAAAAGCTGGACATTAGTATCATTTTGTAGGTCTTTCACACGCTCCATAACTTAATCCTATTCTGTCATTAGACAATGTGCTGGTCTCTAAAGCATGTGTTAGGTTCTTTGTACAGTCATTTTTTCATTCTTTATCAATTAATCCAATGTGATGCCCTCCAGGCAAAGATGAAAGAATTTAAAGATTACTCTTGCAAATTAAAATGTTTGGTGTTCCTACAATAACCATAAAAATATCTGAATAGACTTTATAGTTTATAAAGTACTTTCTAATGTATATGACACTTAACAACAATCCTGTGAGATATGATCTTCGTGTTAGAGGTTAAAAAACTGAAGTTCAAAGATGTCAAATGGTTAACCCAAATCCATGTTTCTAGTAAAGGGCAAAGTTGGATCTCAACCCAGACCTTCTGATTGCAATTTCTAAGATATTTCTATTGATGAAACCACAACTGCTTCTAACACAATTGCACACCTAACTCCAGCCCAGATCAACCTATTGTATATCCTATTCTGTAATTCATACAACCAGAAGGCAAGGGCCACAAACTACCATTGTCCTGAAGGGCACATCCCTCAGAAGAGAAAAGCCTTTCAGTAGAGGCTTGCACTGTGTGGACAAGGCATGATATTCTAGACCAGTGCTGTCTAACAGAATTTTCTACAATGATGGAAATGTTCTATACCTGAGCTGTTCAATATATTAGCCACTAGCCACATGTAACTATTGAGCACTTGAAACGCTCACCGAGAAAACGAATGTTTCATGTTATTTAATTATAATTAATGTAAATCGAAATAGCCACATGTGGCTAGTGGCTGCCTTACTGGGCAGCTCAGTTCTAGACTTTGAAGATTGGAAGCAGAGCTTAATATTAACATCCAAATGGTATAGCCTTGAGTACAAATGAAAATCAACTTAATAGTGAGCCCAGAGCACAGCACTGCTTTACTCAGTGGTTCAGGAGAACTGTAATGGATGTGATACCATCAACAGTAATATAACCAGTGAGATAATGGTAGAATTATCTTTCAATCTTTGTAAACCTCTCTGGTGAGCCAAATCCAAAGAGTGACTAAAGACACCAAGGCATGTTGATAGTATCAAATATAAAGGGCAAATAACATTAATCTATAGGCCACAATGGCTTTCCTGAGAGAAAATCCATTACTATACATGGAAACTAACCCAACTAAGTTATAAACAGGAGGCCGGGTGTGGTGGCTTATGCCTGTAATCCCAACACTTTGGGAGGCCAAGGCAGGGGGATCACCTGAAGTCAGGAGTTCAAGACCAGCCTGGCAAACATGGTGAAATTCTGTCTCTACTAAAAATATAAAAATTAGCCAGGCATGGCGGCACACACCTGTAGTCCCAGCTACTCAGGAGGCTGAGGCAGGAGAATCGCTTGAACCTGGGAGGTGGAGGTTGCAGTGAGCTGAGATCACACCACTGCACTCTAGCCTGGGTGACAGGGCAAGACTCCATCTCAAAAAAACAATAATAAGTTATAAACAGGAGCCAAGGGATGTGAAAAGCAAGGTGTCTTGTAAAGTAAACATTATTTCTCTAATAATAACACTTTATCCCTGCATTGAAAAATTTTAAAGAGCATCTTAAAGGCCATTCCCTTGTCTCTGTCCTTAAAGTACCACATCCATATTTCTATTGCCATCTACCACTTCCCTTGGAAACATTTGTTTCTGTGTCTTGACTCCTCACTCATCTAGATAGTCACGAGAAGGTTTCATTGAAATAAAAATCATAGAGTAGGCCGGGCGCAGTGGCTCACACCTGTAATCAAACCGGCACTTTGGGAGGCCGAGGCTGGTGGATCAACTGAGGTCAGGAGTTCGAGACCAACCTGGTCTTGAAAATTTCTACTAAAAATACAAAAAAGTAGCCAGGTGTGGTGGCAGGCACCTGTAATCCCAACTACTTCAGACGCTGATGCAGGAGAATCACTTGAACCCGGGAGGCGGAGGTTGCAGTGAGCCAAGATCACACCATTGCACTCCAGCCTGGGCGACAGAGCAAGATTTCACCTCAAAATAAATAAATAAATAAATAAAATCATAGACTAGTTCTGTATCAAATCCTTCTTTGTGTTAAAATTACTGAGACTTTCAAAATCCCTGGATAGGTTTTATGAGTGCTATGAACAAAGCAGTTATCATTCCCCATTCCTTTAGCATAATCCACATTCAAATCACCATATTTGGTGCTGATAAAAAGGACTGGACTGCAAGTTAAAAGCCTGTAGTCCTGGTTTTGATTCTCCCACTACTAGATATTTAGACCTCTGCAAACCACTTAATTTCTCACCGCCTCAGTTATTCATTTGTAAATCGATGGACTGATTAGATCATCAATAAAGTACCTTCGACTTCTAAAAGTCTACCATCCTGTGATATCCTCAATGGTTTTCACTTGGTTTCAAGGTCTTTCTTGAAGCTTCCTAATAAGAAAAACCACACAGTTTGCTTATGAAGCAAAACTGTGATATGTACAATCTGCTTTAAAAATTTACAGATCTACCCATTCTCCAAAATTCTGAGTATATCGGTTATTTAAATATAGAAAAAGACATGCATTCACTTATACTATTTCAAAACAAAAGTCCTTAACTGTACAAATTTAAAAGTATGCACTTCAGTGGTAAGGATCCAATTAGCTACAGTAATGATGGAGCACCAAGAAAAGCACATGCTAACATGGACCTCTTTTGATTAGCTTTTGCTTTTCATTTATGTTTCAGACTCTACTCACACAATCCAATCACAGACTCTTAGGCAGCCTTTCTAACTACTGTGTTCTACAATTCTGAAACTGTGTCCTCTAACACTACCTAAAAACAGTACCCATAGGAAAAGAAAAAACAGCATTTCTACCCATTTGAAGGCTTCTTTGGGAACCTGGATCTATTTATACTAAAAAAATCCACTTTGAAACTGAACTTGAATAATTTTGGTTGGCACACTTGAGTGATTTTCATTTAATAATCTCCTAAACCTGTTTAATGTAGATACTATATATTGAGGCAAGATCTTCTAACAGATATAGGCAGTGAACTCCTTTGTGAACTCAAAGTCCTTTTCATTTCTGCAACTACAGTTCCAACCTAATTTCCATTAGTCTACAGGCAGATGCTAACAAAGGTATGCACTTTTTTTGTTTGTTTGTTTGAGACGGAGTTTGCTCTTGTTGCCCAGGCTGGAGTGCAATGGCACAATCTCGGCTCGCTGCAACCTCCACCTCCCGGGTTCAAGCAATTGTCCTGCCTCAGCTTCCCGAGTAGCTGGGATTACAGGCATGTGCCACCACGCCTGGCTAATTCTTGTATTTTTAGTAGAGATGAGGTTCCACCATGTTGGTCAGGCTGGTCTCAAACTCCTGACCTCAGGTGATCCACCTGCCTCAGCCTCCCAAAGTGCTGGGATTACAGGCATGAGCCACTGTGCCCGGCCTTATGCACTATTTTGTTTTCTTTCTGTTCATACTTGTCATTCATTCCCTGTCTACCTTCCTCAACTTCTGTTCTTTCAAATGGGCTTTGTGTTTTCTAGTCTTAGCAACTTACTTGTGTCCATACATCTTTTTCAATTCTGTCTTGCAATCTAATGGTGGTTGCTGGCAAGACAGCTAGCTGGGGCTAGTGCACTGAGTGAGGCCAAAGGAAGGGGCAGAACTAAACTAAATTACTCCAAAAGGGATGGACCTACAGGGATCAAACCTTTGATTCATCTCATTGGCATGAGGTCCTAAGCACCTGGCTAAAAAGCCTGCCTGCTGGTCACTCATCACTTCTGAGAGAATCAAGAAACACGATTCTATCATACCCCCAGGAGGAGATCAGAGGTATATAAGCTCTAACAGGTGATATAATCAGCTAGGAGGAAGATCAAAAGCAGCATGATATCAGAGGCTGTGGCTCCTGGAAATTACTGCTAGAGTGTCTAAAATTTTTATTAAAAATTTCAAGAAGTCTCATTGTTTCTGCGGAAGGAGGGGGAGATGAAGCTGTAAGAGAAGCTTCACTAGTAGGGAAATCCCAAGAGTTATTAGAATTGACTCATCTTAACAGGGCCTCGGTGAGTTATCAGCAGGTAGAACAACACTGTGAAAACCAGGCCTTTCTGCCTCCTTCCTCTCTATTCCTTCCAAGAATCTGGATTAATTCAGCAACAAAGGAATGCCATTCGTCCCAGAAACTCACATGCAAAGAGAACACTTCCATATAACCCTTTTTGTATCCAGTGATTCCTAGACTCTGCATACTCCTCACCCAACACACATGTAAGGTTAGATTTAGATTACGATCCGCACTTTTGGTTTTATAGTAACATCAGATTGCTGGTATTCCAAGCCCTGATAAGCTTATCTTGAGTAACTTAAGCTCCCATTACCTTTCATTGGTAAATGTTTCATGAAGGCTTTTTGTCCTTAATGTTCTCAGTTGTTTAAAACACACCAAAAATCTTTTTTAAAGTTTTAAAGATCCAATTATTCCTTCTGAGGTAGAATGCAGCATATACATTAACTAACTTGAGCTCATCCAGCAGCAGATACTAAGTGGCCTGTAGTTGACTGGTTATGCTATTTTTTAACTGTGTCCTTTGTGACCTGTAGAGAAATGGGGCCCAGAACCTTTATATAGCCAATCAGTCCCCATGTCACATCTATCCCAACACACAAACATATTCTTACATAGGAATCAGTAGGGTTTTTTTTTTTTTTTTTTTTGGAGACAGAGTCTCACTCTGTCACCCAGGCTGGAGTGCAGTGGTGTGATCTCGGCTCACTGCAACCTGTGACTCCCTGGTTCAAGCGATTCTCCTGCCTCAGCCTCCCAAGTAGCTGGGATTACAGGCACGTACCACCACGCCCAGCTAATTTTTGTATTTTAGTAGAGACAGGGTTTCAGTATGTTGGCCAGGATGGTCTCTATCTCCTGACCTCAGGTGATCCGCCCACCTCAGCCTTCCAAAGTGCTGGGATTATAGGCATGAGCCACTGTGCCCAGCCCAAGGGTTTTTATCCTAAATATTCCTATGTCATATATCAAAATAACACTCCCTTCTTGATACATGAAGTATCTCTAAATTACTTTCTAGGCTCCACTTCATACATTTCCGATCATAAACTAACATGCAAAAGCCTACTTGAACTCCACCACATTCCCGAAAAGACTGCAAAACAAAACTATTAGCTCTGTGTTGCAGCCACAGGGAACAGTGACGAGGAGCATCAGCTTTGGTGCCAGTCAAACCTGGGACTGGCATTTGCTAGCTGTGTATCCTCGAGCAAGTACTAACCTCCCTGCAATCCAGTTTCCTCATCTATAAAGAGAGGATTCAAATGCCATCTATTTCACAGCCTTCTTCTGACAATTAGGGTTTAGATAAAATAACATAGAGAAAGGGATTAGATGGTGCAAGGCACACAGTGTTCAACATTTTTTTGTTGTAACTCACCTAAAGTCTCTCAAGGAAAAATAACCTAAAAAGCAAAGAAAAACTTAAAAATCAATTACTCAACAGCAGTATTGAATGCTGACCCCTTTGAAACATAAATAATCTTATTCAGTTTACCTCTCAACCATATTTAATGAGCACAGCAGAGTTCTCTCATGCTGACTGCCTCAGTTTGGGGATATGTTTGTTGGGCTTGTAACTATTTCAAAATATTTCCCCTTCCACAGAGGAGACGGAAGTCTCCTCCCATAAAGTAATTCAGTCTGAGCTAAAATCCTGTATTTTCAAATTTAAAAAGCATAACTAATTTTATAGTTGGCACAGGAAATATCTTTTTTCCTCTGCCCTAATTCTACAGGGCAAAGGAAAAAAGATTTCAGCCATGCTATTTACCTGACCTCTCTACTGCATAGCTCAGACTCAGGTCCAAAACTAAATAAACCCTTGATTTGTCACATCCCAAAACTGTTCTTTTCCCCTGCATTCCCAGCTCCAATAAACAGTCACCACCCCTGATCCTCAAAATAGAAACCTCAAAATCACCTTGGCTTCTTTCTTCTTTTTCCCCATCCCATCCAATGCCATCACTGAATCGGGCTGATATGTCCACTTCTCTCCATCACTGCCCCACCCTAGTCCAAGCTAATACTGAACTACTGCAACTACCCTCTTCACTGTACACCTTGCTTCCACTCTTGCCCTCACCAACATATTCTCCAAATAGCACCCTGAGGATGGCTTCCCACTACACTCAAGTCAATTCCTTTTAATGTACTAGAATTACCTCACAGCATGATCTTTGCCCTGTCCATTTTCCTACCCCATCTGGTATCACTCTCTCCTCATACTCCCCTGCTCTACAACTCACACTGCGTTCCTTCCTTTCAGTTATTTGAAGACATCAAGTCGCCCCACCCCCACCCCACTCCTGCCCTCAGGAGCTTCCTTCACACACACTTTAACATCTCTAATTTCCATTATACTGCAAGTTTATTTTTGCTCAGCAATATGTACCCAGCAACAGACTTTAGGTCTGGCACACAGTAGGTATTCAAAAGGAATGAATGAATGAATAAGAACAGAAAATAAATTTTAATGATAAACACTTTCAACAATAAAATGGAAAACAATACAAAACACCAGGCTTAATGAGATGAAATTCACAATAAACCATTTTAAATTAATATTCAAGATGGACACTCCTAAGAAAACATAGATTCTTCAGCAGGGCTCTTAGGAACCAATACAGAGATTAACAGAAGAGTTTTGAAAACTGAGCACAATGTGCCTCTTTTCTGGTTTTGACAATCTGTTTTCACTGTGGAACTTGCTTTCTTCAATTCCATCTCAACGCAAGCCAAGAAGTAGCCCATAAAAAGAATATGCAAATAGTTAAAACACTAAACAGAACCTAAGACACAAACGTGCTGCCAACTGCCCCAAATAACATAAACAATAAATGCCTCCACATCACTAATTCCTGATATGCAAGGAAATGGAAAGGGAAGATTCTAAATTCAAGCCCTGAAACATACTAAAATCACATTACACCTGAGCTATCAGTCTTCAGGGGATCAAACCAAGGATGCTGCTTCTCTCCCGACCCCATTTCCCAGCAAACGATGCCAGATCTGAATTATGGTAGTTGCAATTCTGACCAACCCAGGAGTTCTATTCCTGCATAAAAAGCAGTTCAACTTTCTCCTGTGAAGTTTTTCTCTTTTTATCATGAGATCTCAGTATAGGGTCCCAATCTCAATTTCCTGTGATTCATCGGAAGCAATAAGGTATCACGTGCTTTGTCCAAAGTTTCAAACCATCTGATAGAAACTGCAGATTTACCAGAGGTAAAGTTACAAGGCTAACATAACAAAGATCAATTTTTCATTTCTTGTGGGCTGAAATTAAATCAATTTACTGTGGTTACATTGGTTATTTGATCGGTATTAGCAGCTATAATGTCTTTGATTAATTTCCTAAAATCTCAATATATGAATGAAAATGAAAATGCATGCTATGGTCTGCATACTTATCCCCAACCCTAATTCATATTTTGAAATCCTCACCTCCAAGGTGATGTGCCGCCTTTAGGAGGTTAATTAGGTCACGGATGTAGAGCCCTCATGAATGGGATTAGAGCCCTTAAAAAGAGGCCCAAGAGAGACCTTTCATCATTTCCTTCTACCACATGAAGACACAGCAAGAAGGTGCCATCCAAGAACCAGGAAAAGGGGCCTCATCAGACACCCAATCTGATGGCACCTTGATCTTGGACTTCTTAGCCTCCAGAACTGGGACAAATAAATTTCCACGGTTTATAAACCACCGGTTAAAGGTATTTTTGTTATAGCAGCCTGAGTGGATTAACACATTGAAGACGATATCTTTCAAAACGTGTTAACTAGACAAAAGTAATTTTAAAGTGTTCTTATTAAAGACAAGGTTGAAATTTCCTGAAACATTTTAGAGTATTCAGGAAGCAAAACTATACTCTAGCTTTGTCCAAAAGCTTCCAATTAGGGGGTTGTTTCTTCCCTAATATCAAGACTGCAGGGCAGCAATTTTTACTGTATTCCCATCCTTTATAACTCAAAATGTGCCCACCTTAGTTGTCATTAAAGTTTAAAAAACAATTAAGTCATACTTAAGTCCAAATACAGACTCATCCAACAAGACACAAACATTCACTTCATATTTTGAGAGGACTGTATTTTAAAAGAACTGATAACTAATTTGGCAAAAACAAAGAAAGGAAACCTCATTCTAAATACACACTCAAATCACTCAAGGCTCTACTCCTAGAGCACAGACCTCTCAGTGACTTTTTTGTAACAATGCTGCAGTGCTTCAGACAAGCAGAGATGCAGAGACCAGTCAGCATCCACACCAGGTTGCCATTTCTTCTGCTGCCCTTTCCAAGCATGCCAAACCATAGTGTATTATTAACCAGAATATTCTTATGTCTTGATAAAAGCGTTTTTTGCCTTGAGTCCTGTTATAGGAAAACTAATAAAAAGCATTTTCCCCTGGAGAAACTAAGACACGATGAGATTAAAAGTGGATGAAGTCGTATAACTGGTGACTTAGCAAACTAAGCATACTTCATACCTCATTCTTAATTCAATGTTCAATCTACCAAATATTCCTGTTGGCTATTCTATGTATTAAATGAAATGACCTTAATATTTGAGTTCAATGTAACAGTAGTTTACAACTCTATACTCTTAAAATTATTCTGCATGAAGCGTACTATCAACAAAAAGGTATCTAAGTGAAAAACACAAGTCTTTAGAATCTAGTCAGATGGTTTAAAAAGGAAATAAATCGCCGGGCGCGGTGGCTCATGCCTGTAATCCCAGCACTTTGGGAGGCCGAGGTGGGCAGATCACGAGGTCAGGAGATCGAGACCATCGTGGCCAACATGGTGAAACCCCATCTCGACTAAAAATACAAAAATTAGCCAGGCATGGTGGCACGTGCCTGTAATCCCAGCTACTCGGGAGGCTGAGGCAGGAGACTCGCCTGAACCAGGGAGTCAGAGGTTGCAGTGAGCCAAGATCGCACCACTGCACTCCAGCCTGGCAAAAGAGTGAGACTCCGTCTGAACAAAAAAAAAAAAAAAAAAAGGAAATACATCCATTATTACGATACCATTCATAAACTCAGAACACTTAAATTCTGTGCAATTGTCAATGTAGGGTGGAGCACTAGAGTACCTGTGTAATTTAGGGCTACACATGTTGCCTTTTGCCAAGGCTGGTCCTGAGTTTTCGTAGTTTTGTATCTTCCTGGTCTATATGCTGACTTCACCTTAGCTGGCCTGCTATACATAGGTGAAATCACAGTGACTGTGCCTAAGGAAACCATGAAGATCATACGGAAGCTTCTCAACATGAAGGACAAATAAGCCCAAGGCTTCCTCTCATGAAAGGCTAAAACTTCCTTTATCAAAAGTCACAACAGTGTCACTTTTACAAATCTGGGGTCCCTGAAAGAGTTACTCAAATCAATTAAATTAACTATCAGATAACTTCAGTAGCTGCTCAAAATAGTCTTCCTTTACTGGCCTGATCAAGTAACAATGTTTTCCATGGAGCTTAACGGCTCCTTTTAGATCCTTGTCTATGAACCGGTATTGCACTCCATGCTTACCACCCACAGCTCTCACCACCCCACATATCCCTCTCCACAAAAAGCTAATATATTTGCATTCCTGACTCTGACTCATATAACTAACAACCCGAAGACTAACAAAAGTCTTAGGTATGACTAAGCAAAATGATCTAATTAATAAATAGTCAAGAAATACAAATGTTTTTACAAGTAAAATTAACCAGCATGAAAACAGGATATAGTGGAGAAGGGGGAACTATAGCTCTAAACATCATCCTTGTAAGTTGCTACCAAGAACCCACATTTTTCTTTAAAGGCTGAAAATCAGCAGTAATAACCCAAAACTATCTCGTGCAAAGGTGGTCTTAATAGAGATATAATTAATCTTGCCAATTTTCCACATAATTTCCCTCTTTTTTGATCTTTTGTTTTACAAAATCATGCTTGAAAACTTTTACAATTTCTTTCTGGTACCAATTCTGAAATGAAAATGGACTGTAGGTAAGTAAATTTGAGAACCTCCTTAAACAGCAAAAATCACCTCCCTAGCCCCTCCACTGGTAAAAATCACCAAAGTTTTTACTGTGGCTCCCTCCTTCTCAGAAACAAAAACAAAAACAAAATGGCCCTTGAAGTTGGACAATTTGGCATGTGTTATATTTAATTTTGTGCTTATACTTAATACCTAAAGTGAAGGAATACAGAGCCCTGGATTTCAAAAACGGAAAAAAAAAAAAAAAAAACCTTTCCCCTCATTACAAAGAAAATCTATACTCATAATTTAGAAGTCATCAAGGAAATGCAAATCTTGTGCCACCCCGCCTCTGCCCTGTCCGGTCAGTCACACACACGCCGCCCCGCCCCCGCGCCGTCAGTCACACGCAGGCCTCGCCCCATCCTGACTCCCAACCCCGCCCCTCGCGCTGTCAGTCTCTGACTCTGGCCCGCGGCTGAACCGGCAGCGCTGACGTCAGCTGGCGACCGCGGCCGCATTCCTAAACAGTTCAGACAAACCCACTGGTGGGAAGCTTCGAAAGCCCTCAGCTGTAGTGAGGAAAGCAAGCTTGGCTGGCAGCCAGACTCCTGAGCTCAGCATTTTGTAATGCACTTCCTTTTTATTTAACAGCTTGCATAATGCCCTTAACCCTTCCTTTACCTGCATCGCACCTTTAACCCCTTCTTTTCCTGGTCGAACTTCAAAGCAAACTTCAGAACTTGGTCTCCCATAGGGTTTTAATATATTCCTCACCAATTTACAACTGACTGATTTTTAATACTGCTGAAGAGGCAATTTAATTAAACACATTTGCTTCCCTTAAACTGCTCACCGTTTCCCCCTTAAAGCAATGTTATTTTTCAAGCAAAGAAATTAAAACATTTTATTAAAACAACGTATTTTAAAGCTTTTTTTAGACCCCCTCCTTCATAATTTATCTTCTTGAAATTATTCTCAAGAGACAATAGCTTCAAATGGTCCAAAACAAAAGGGTACACAAACAAAAGTGACAAAATCTCCCTCCAACTTTGTCCCTCAGTTGCCCTGTTCTCATCCCATGATAAATTGTTACTTCTCTTGTATTCACCCAGAAGTATTTAGTGATACATAAGGAAATACACATATATTCTATTTTCTCCTTTTTAAAATGGTAAACTCTATACATGCTGTTCTCTACTTTGCTTCCTTATTCTTTTTTAGAATTGCATGGAATTCCACAATTTAGCAGTCCCCTATATATGAGCATTTAGGTAATTTCCCATCTTTTTGCTATTACAAATAATGCTGGTGTGAAAATCTTGTATGACTGTCTCTCTAGAATAAATTCCTAGATGGGAAATTGCTACATCAAAACAAACACACGCATCTGTAATTCTGAGAGGTACCAGCAAACTGTCCTCCACTGAGACTGTACCTTTACCCTCCCATCAGCAGTGCAGGAGGATGCCTATTTCCCTCATGCAAATCAGGCTGTCCCAGAATTCAGATAAAAGGCTCTCTCTCAAGCTTATTTTATTTTTAGAAAACAGATCTGTGAAAAATTGTATCTTACTGTAGTCTTAATTTACATTTTTCATATTATGAATGAAGTTAAGCGTCTTTTTATATATTTTAGGAGCCATTTGTATTTCTCTGTGAACTGTTAAATCATCACCTTTGCCCATTTTTCTATTTGTTCATCATTTTCTTACTGCTTTGTAGGAGCTTATGTTTTTCGAAAAGCAGCGTTTTGTGTATGACACTTTGAAAGATCTTTTTTATATATTTTAAGAAAATTAGCTCTTTGAGACATGATTTGTGAAAATTTTTTCCAGTTTGGTAAATTTATCTGTTTCATGGTTTCTGCCATAGAGAAATTTAGGGATTTTTATATAGCTGAATTGTTACCAATCTATTCTTTCATGGTTCTTGGTTACTGTTATCACAGACTGTCATTCCCCATGCAGTTTGTAGAATAATTTTCCAGTGATTTCTTCAAATATTTTTATGTTTTCAGTTTTACCTTTCAATATTTAGAGTCTGTACTTTTTTTCCTAGATATATATCCACTAGTCCCAACACTAATTGAATAACCTGTCTTTTCTCACTAATTTGAAATGCTACCTTTATCATATTCAATAATTTATGCAAAAGTGGGGCTCAGAGGAATTTTATGCTGCACTTATATCAGTGTTAATTTTAATATCTGGTGTAAAGTAAGATATGTTTTCCATGGACAACATGATCCAGTTTCAATAACTAAATTTCAGATTTGGGGAACTGTGTTTGTTATTTTTAAATGAAACTAAATCCCTTTTAAGATTTCTGAGAGCCCGGGTGCAGTGGCTCATGCCTGTAATCCCAGCACTTTGGGAGGCTGAGGTGGGTGGATCACCTGAAGTCAGGAGTTCGAGACCAGCCTGGCCAACATGGCAAAACGCCGTCTCTACTAAAAATACAAAAATTAGGCAGGCATGGTGGCGGGCGCCTGTAATCCCAGCTACTCAGGAGGCTGAGGCAGGAGAATCGCTTGAACCTGGGAGGCAGAGGCTACAGTTAGCCGAGATCACGTCACTGCACTCCAGCCTGGGTGACACAGCAAGACTCTGTCTCAAAATAAATAAATAAATAAATAAATAAAAGATTTCTGAGATAAATTATAGTATCATATGCCATCTTTAAAGACTTAGGCTTTTTGAAAGTAAATATCCACTCAGAAATATTACTTCTGACCAATTATGACAGATTTTAGTCTTCATAGACTTCATATAATTACCAGAAAGATGTAAAATGTTGAAAACATTGTTAAAGCAAAATTTTGATACTGACTGTAGGCAACTTTGCCTTTTAATATATTCTTTAAGGAAAAATGAGTGAGGAATAAGGATGATCTAGTCCTTTCAACTAATGTTTACCTTTCTTTCAATATCTGTTAGGGATTACTACACCAGGTCCCTATAAAATTTCTAGGCTTTACATTTATGTAAACCATCATACTGATAAACAAGTAATATACTATTAATATATTAAGTATACAAATGTTTTCAGCTTTAGTAGATGTTAAAAGACAGTGATATGCAATAATGATCAGTTGCTGAAAAGAGCAGAACCACAGTTTTGAACAGTACCTCATAAGGTTAGGCAGGTGGTTCCCTAAACAGATAGCAAAATGACACAGACCTGCAGACATAAAGTTCAAAGTATCTGTGTGTTAATGGGGGAGGCCAAGACTGGAGGGAAGAGAAATTCTGCCAAAGCAGGGAGAAGCCTCCAACCCTGAGATGCAGAAGACCCTAATGCAGCTCAGGCTGTCTACTGAATGACAAGGTTATCATTTATTTCACAGTAGTCCCAAGCCCCAGACCTCACAGGACCACAGACTATACATAAAGAAAAAGTCTTTAAAGGTATTTCTTTGTGTAATACATATACATACATATATACATTTTAAGATTCTGAAATATAATCCAAATAAAAACTTTAATCTTCCAAATAAAGATGTGGTGCTACAATTATTTTTATGGAGTTACTCTTTTAAACTCTGAGCCCCTTTCCATACAGAAACTATGACACTGAGAATAAAGTCCAAACAGAAATGACTTTAGAGCTCTTGACACTCTGCCTCTAATCTACTCTTCTACTCTTGTGTTTTGCAGAGCCTACACTTTGGCCTCATGGAAGCAAAGCCTACTGTTTTTCAAACATGCCTGTTGTCTTTGCTCAAGTTTTCCTGTATCTGGAATATCCTCCCAAGAACAGAAAATACCAATCTCTAATGCAAATCTTCTCTTATTTTTTAAAGGCTCAGTTCAAATGCCACTTCCATAATTTCTTCCTCCTCTGAGGAGTTAGCCCCTCATAAAGTCTATTAGCCTCTCCGTGATGATGATGGTGGTTGTGGTGAAGAAACTGAAAGAGAAATGTCATCAAAGTATATTTAAATTCTCACTAATACAAAGATGAAAGAAACTATACTCCACTAGATAGGCCACTACAAAGAAGAAAACTGTAGATCCTATTTATTTAAAAAATCTACTTAAGACATCCCACTTATGTGAACAAAGTATACATTTTGATTAATCCCATCTTTGGGGGTTGGAGGCTAACCCACCATATCTTCAAACACAGCTTTCCATCAACAAATGAAAAGGAATATAAAAGAAGACAAAAGCTAATACACCTTAAATATAGCTATTATAGCAACTAACCCCTACAACAGGATAATTACAGTTGAGTTCAACTGGTCTCTCACTCCTAGAAGCTCTGGCTGTTGGTTCGGAAACCCTTCGTATTTATGGCCCTATTTGTCATATTGTAAGCCCAACCATTTCTGCTACTGGTAGTGACTCCTATAACTTAGGACCCTGACCTCCAAAGGTTAGGGTGGGAAACATATCCTACAGTTCTCAAATCTGACTGGGCATAAAAATTACCTGCATAACTCAAGAAATACACAGATTCTCAGGACTCAAGCCCCAGGCTTCCTTAAGTATAATAACTAAAAGTGGGGCCCAAGAACTCTATTTTATAAAAACAACCAAAAACCTGAAGACAAAAAAACAACCCTCTCTAGGTGACTGGGATGTTTGGAAAATGAGAATATGGGGCAGAGCCATGAAAGGAGCAAGGAGGCTAAAGGAGGCGGTGAAATCCCTCTCCTCTCTTGGACTTAGCTTCTCTCTCCTACTTCTCTCCCAGCAAACAAAGAGGCAGCTACTGGCAGAAAAGAACAGAAAGAGCAAAAGCTTTAGCAACAGTGGCTATAGAACTTTTCTCTTTAAAGTTCATCTTCCCTCCTCTATCATAAGGTCTGCTGCCAACAACAAATCCTAGCCAAAGACGGCAAAACAGGCATGGGAGTTTGCCTTGAGAGGTGGTAGCCATGGCTTAGAGGAGCTGGAGACAATGTGAACTTCAAGAGGGCAATGGCAGCCCTTTGAAATTTTTCATCTGCCTCAATTTATGCCATTCTTTCCCCTAAATATCAGAAAGTAAATAAAATTTAACCATTGGGAACAAGGGGAAAAATGCAATCATTTTAAGAATGCAACTGGTAAGTGAGAAAATGGGAAGGAAAGTTTTCCTGTCGTACAAAAAATACTTTTTTAACATCCTGGCTAATACGGTGAAACCCCATCTCTACTAAAAATACAAAAGTTAGCTGGGCATGGTGGCGGGTGCCTGTAGTCCCAGCTACTCGGGAGGCTGAGGCAGGAAAATGGAGTGAACCCGGGAGGCGGAGCTTGCAGTGAGCCAAGATCACGCCACTGCACTCCAGCCTGGGTGGCAGAGCGAGACTCTGTCTCAAAAAAAAAAAAAAAAAATTACTCTTTTAAACCTCCCAAGATGGCTACTGAAGAGACCTCAAGAAGTCACCTAATTCATCTCTGGGCAGACAAGACTACAGTTAAACTATCCAAGGAAGGCTACTCAAAAATATACTTCAGGGACTGAATTCCCACATAATTTAATTTCCTCACTGTCACAAAAACATCACTTAATTATCAAGAAGCTCCCAAGATTGAAAACTAAGAACTGCACATTAAAAACTGCTTCCTCTTATGACAAAAATCTACACTGGCCAAAAAAGTTTTCAACTCACACACACAGTCTAAGCATACATTATTTTGTACGATTCCAGAATCTTGTTTACAGGCGTGTATTCCCTTCTGATTTTATTCAAAAGATTCTCTTTTCTTTTCCAAGTGTGCTTTCTAAATCTGAAGACAAAGTGTTCCTTTTCCCAGGCTCCTTCTTCCCTGGCCTCCATGTGATGAGGCACCCATGCGAGAAATAAAGGAGCTATAGGGCTTATAGTGGTCTTAGTTGTTAGTCTGTGAAAGGCTGAAGTTGCTAGCTGCATATGGATTAGAATTTTCCTGTTTACAATGGTTCCCTGCTCTATAGCAAGAGGAATAGGACTGACCACAGGTCACATGGTTTAGAAATCTTAGGCCATTTTTTACATTTTAATTTTTCTAAACAACATGGCTTTAAGAGCCCAAGAGAGTTCTAAACCCTAAAAACTCTATACTTTTGGTAATAAAGAACTGGGCACCAGGGAATAATTACTCAATTTTAAATGGCTGCCTCAACTGGAGGATTTTTAAAATAAATCCTGCTGATGGTTTCAAGATAGTCTTAAAGGACTAGAGTTACCTCAAGAAAGCTATCAAAGACATGTGTCCTCAATTAAGTCTGAAATCTTTGTTTCTTATAAATCAGATGTGTAAACTTGGCAAGTGACATCCATTTGTAAACAGCATATTGTTCCTGGTGTAATGCACAATTACTCTCTTAATTTTACCATGAGATCCAGAGTTAGATACATGCATTTACCACCATATTACCTAAGTGTACAACATAAGAGCAGATTTTTGTTTGATTTGTTCATGTGTGCAAATCATTAGCAATTAGTGAATGCTACACAATTAAATTATACACAAAAATGAGTTAATTTCTGTCATTCATTTAGATATAAGGTTCAACTATAAATACAGTGAAATATAAATAAGATATTATGCCCAAAAATGCAAATTCTAAATATTGCCACAGGGACAAAGTAATAATTATTGTGGGAATAACAACTTTAAATTTCCTAAGTTGTTATTGGATACAAATGCAAAACCTTATTTTGGAGTTCTGTAATCTAGAAACCATACAGTATCTTATTCTCTGAAGAAAGTTAGTCATTAAAAACACCTTCATTTGGTTAGTTTCTGGACATAGTACTTCCTGTTTTTCTTCCTGGGGAAAAAAAAAAACTAGAATCTCTTCAATCCATGCTACAAAATTTTAACTTAAGTCTATACTTCAAGCAATTAAAGTTTCATATAAATCAGAAGACAAATCTAGTTAAAGGAGAATTCCAACTATAATGAGTGACATAATGGCAAAATTCCATTGTAGTTTTAAAAGATCTACTGTAACTAAAAACCACATTAGAACTTCAAGCATTTATGGATATATCTTCAAATTCATTCTCTCCATTGAATCATTCCTTCCCCTAAATGTACTTAAAATTTTTATAGTCATCTTTTCTAAGGTTCTTTAATTCTACAGAATGTGTGCTCTATTTGCTGCTTGATACTTTACACTAAAGAGCATCCCAAACACAGAAATATCTACTAACTGTTACCACAAACTCAGGATGTACATGTTCCATTAACGACATTTTAAAGGTGACAAGATGATAAGAAATCATTCCTTGAATTTTATCCCATATCTAAGACTTCCAGAATATTTTTTTTTCAGTCTCTCCTTTTACCCCTGGAGCTAGGGTGAAAAAAAAGAGAACAGGTATCAGTGTGGATGCTGCTAACATAAGCACACAGATATGCAAGTACTTGGCAGGAGGGAGAAAAGGGGAAGGACAAAAGAAATGACAGCAGGGAGAGGAGACTGGTCTTACTGATTCATAAAATGCTTGACTTAATGGGACATTTGGGCAGTGATATTATTTTGAAAACATTTATGCTAAAGCTTCTTTTGTAGTACATCAAATTAAGAAAAGGTCATATAGGTTGATGCAACCAAGTAAATTATATTACAAAGAACAAGTTACAAAACACAATAATGCAGATGTGGCCTACCCTATAAACTATCTCCATGTCAAACCCTGACACCTCTCTTTAGACAGATAATTTATGTAGTATTTCTGATGCACCATTATCCTATTACATTCTTATACAGTATGTTTTTTACTAGCTATTTGTCAGGTAAATGTCATTCAGATTTTTTAACCTATCTCATATACCTCATAACATGAGATATTTTATGAAACCTCATAATAAAGGGTATCTATATACCCTTTATTTTCTAAAATGTAATTTTTTCAACATACAGCATCCATCAGGATATCTGGAGTAAGACTTCAGTATGTTTCTCTTTATGAATTGCTTTTTAAACTTTATCTCCAACAGAATATTCTTAAACTGTTTAAAGTTACAGTCTTTTGAAAAATCTTGACATGTATTTGTAGCGGTACCTCTGGAAAAAAGACTGGAAACCTTCTTAATTTAAGAAATTTCCTCCTTCTGTTGCTCCACCAGCACCACCATCCCAACCCCCATTTAGCACTCAGTACTAGGCACTCCAGGTCAGGAATGCAAAAAAAAAAAAAAAAAAGAAAAGAAAAGATAGGTGAGGGGTTGGTGGCAGTATTAGTAAAGACCACTAAAGCAAAAGCTAACTAGAACATAATAATTGTCGGGGGGAAAATAGCTAACACCACTAATCCAAATGTGTATACACATAAAAACAAAGACAGAATTTTCAAAACAGAAGACGATAAATTAATGAGAAAATAAACTGAGTTCAAGACTTCAGAGCAAGACAAATTACATCTAAATTAAATCTAACCAAGAATAAAAACACATTGTCAATAGGAGCCTGGAAACACCGTCAGGGTTCCCCACCAGTCAAATGTAAAGACAGCAGAAAGACCCCAGCAGTTCACCACAAGAGCCTCTACTTGACATTGCCCTGGTCAACGTTTTTATCAACCACTTGGGATGGACTCAAAGGTATGATCAGTGAGGATAATAAGGAGACAACAGCCTGACAGGATCACTAATTCCCAGAGCAGATGAAAGGTTCAGAAGGATTCAGCAGGCAGAACAAGGAGCAGATATAAAATAATCCACAAAAGAAAAAATATAAAGCACTGCCGAGGGCCAAAAAAATAAGCTGCCCATCTATAACATGAGGCCTTGCTTATGAGCAATCAATCCATGTGAAATAAAACATCAAGTATGTCACAGACAGATGTTGTCTATAAAAGAAACCAGTAACAACAAAAAATCAACTTGGGCTGTACTCATCAAATTACAGTTTTTAAACCTTCTTAGCATGCCCTGTGCTGCTCACATCCTATCTGAAGTATTATATGCTTTCCTGAGAATCCCACTTTAAAAGTGGCAATGAAAAACTGGAACATTTCAGGAAAGCTAGCATAATTGTGAAGGGTCTGAAATCACATCATAGAGGGAGGGAGGGCAGACAGAGCTTTTGCAGCGTAACTGGAAAGAGAACTGACATAATTCTTGTTCAATATCTAAAGATTTGTCACATAAAAGATGAAAAGCATAGAATTAGGACTACAAGAAGGCAAGGAATGCATACACTACGAAAAGCTACCTAATATTAAGTTGCTCAAAACTACCTTGAAAACCAACGGTTCCCCATCTCTAGAGTGCAAGCCAAGCAAAGGCTGAACACAGACAAATGGAGATGGAATGGCGACCTGTCAAGGCTGCTTCAAAGATCATGTCCATGCTCTTTAGGAAGGTTGCACAAAGCTACTTCCAACCCTGTGATTCCATAATTCTGGAGATCATCTATACCCCTAAGTGTACAGGTAGGAAAACTAAAGCCAGATCTGCAAACTGCCTTGTTTAGTTATAACAATCATTAAACAGCAAAACCAGGACCAGAGGGCAGTTTTCCAGGGTCCCAGATTTGTGCTCTTTACTCTGTTCCAATCTTTTCACTCCAGGTATCAGGCCAACCTGACCAGGCCACCTACAGAGGAAGCATTTTCTTCTTACAAGTTCATTCAGACGTGGGAAGTAGAAATTGGAGAAACCAATTACAATGTTTAGGACGAGAGATTTTGATTGTTTTTCATTTCTTTTTGTAATGTTCAAAGTTACTCAGATAGCCAAAGAAACACCAACCCTGAATGCACACTGATACTGTACATGTGTCCCCACTAAGAATTTAGCTCTGAGGGCTTTGTAACCAGAGGATTCTGGTCCCTCAGGAACATGAAGATGAAGCTTCACTGTGCTTAAACCTTTTGTCCAACTCAGTAGGTGTTGACAGATTGTGGAAAAGGCAAAAGAAGGTCTTACGTTTTCACCTCAGTCAAAAGACAGAGATGGAATCTGTTGTGGTAAATAAAGAGATTTCAGTGTGTGAGATAAACTGGAATGCCAACGCTAGGAATTTTCTCAATGAAGTCACATATTAGGATTTAATCCATATTTAGACAAACTCAGTGTTTTCAAATAAAACACATTTTTCAAATAATAGACATTGATTATCTTTAAAAAAAAAAAAAAAACATACACAGCCAGGCGCAGTGGCTCACACCTGTAATCCCAGCCCTTTGGGAGGCTGAGGCGGGTGGATCACCTGAGTTCAGGAGTTTGAGACCAGCCTGCCCAACATGGTGAAACCCCATCTCTACTAAAAAAAAAAAAAAAAACAAGAATTAGCCTGGCATGGTGGCATGCATCTGTAGTCCAAGCTACTTGGGAGGCTGAGGCAGGAGAATCACTTGAACCCAGGAGGCGGAGGTTGCAGTGAGCCGAGATCTCACCACTGCACTCCAGCCTGGGTGACAGAGCGAAACTCTGTCTCAAAAAAAAAAACAACAACAACAAAAACCAACCAACTATACACAACTTGCTCTCCTTCAGCCCGCTGCACTACCAGTCCGCCATAAGCTCAAGGTCATCCTTCCTTCTCTCACTAAAAAGCATCCTAATGACACCAGTACACAAATTCAGTTTGCTTCATAACTCAGAGAAATTTATTCTCAGAACTGAAATTATACAATGTTTACTTTAATCCTAAGAATCGAAATTGTAATGAACCTCTGCTGGGGCTAATCAGGTACCACAATACTGTGCTATGCACTTTATAAACATGTTGATAAATATTTTATTGCATTTTACAGATGAGGAAAAACGAAGTTCCAAGAGATTAAGTTACTTGCCCAGGGTCAAGAGTTACTAAGTGCTGGAACCAGAATTCAAATGCAGAACTTCATGCTCCCAAATCTTAAGCACTACACAACATTGCCTGGCTAGTTGCTCAAGGAGAGCTGACACTATAAAGGCAGCAGTCCCCAACCTTATTGGCACCAGGGACCGATTCATGAAAGACAATTTTTCCATGAACTAGGGGTAGGTGGATAGTTTCAGGATGAAACTGTTCCACCTCGGATCATCAGGTATTAGATTCTCATAAGGAGTGTGCAACCTAGATCCCTTGCATACACAGTTCACAATAAGGTTCACCCTCCTATAAGAATCAGAATCTCTGCTAATCTGACAGGAGGCGGAGCTCAGGCAGTAATGCTCAATTGCCTGCCACTCACCTCCTGCTGTGTGGCCCAGTTCCTAAAACGCCAGGGACCCGTAGGGTTCCATGGCCCCGGGGGTTGGGGACCCCTGCTGTGAGACTCCACACAACAACTGGAACCACAGCAAGAGAGCAGGGCCCAAGACACTTAAGAGTTTCACAGGAATCAGGTGGCAAGAAGTCCCATTCTCTGAAATACTATTGAGATTCTGTTTTGCAACTAGAGGCTTACAGGGCAGCAGGGAAGACTAAGTATAGACATGAAAATGATATTCCTTTTGTTCTGAAGATAAAGTGGGAAGTCTCTTAATAGTTACGTTAATAGGTAAATTTCATTTCTTTCTGTGCTAGGCACTGGGACCAAACTCCTTTTCTGTTCCCTCTCAACGTGGATTAAGTAGATTTGGCCACTAGAGCCCATTCTCTACACTTGGAGTTAGTGAGCTAAAAAGGCAACAAGGACTCCATCCCCTTCAGAAGTCACTCACAACAAAACATTTTATTCAAAATTTAGGTGGAGATTACTTCTATGCTAAAATTTTAGGAGTCATTTAACATTTTCCTTTAGTATGTTTGATTATAGTTTTCAATGTGTGTGCTACTTTCGGAATTCTTTTAAAGGTTCATGTTTTTAAAACAAATAAAGTAATCTGCCTCTTAAAAAAAAAAGAAGAAGAAGAAGTCACTCACAACAGCTTGGCTGTCACTGATGGGCTGTGCATGCCACAGTCCCTGGAGGACCCTACTGCAGGGCTGATGATTCACGGCACGTGCAGACCAACAAAAACAAACTGCCATTTTTCTCCTGAAATGAGGATTTATAGTCATGATTGTCACCCCCTGGAGGCACTTCACTAACTCCCTAATAAAACACTCAAGGTGAATCTGATTAAAATCAAATTTATCAGTGGTAAATCCAATTTATTTAAATTTAAGAAAATTCATTTTGATTACATAAAAACATTTGTATAAGATGTTTTAGATATATATACAGTATTACACATAACTGGGATAATGTTTTTGGGGGACAGGAAGGTACAGCCTGAACTAATTTAATGGTTTTTAGATTGAGTCTAAATCAATGTCCAAAATTGAAAAACCTGGTTATTTTGTACAACAAACAAATTCAGCCAAATATTGACAATATGGCAACAGAACTCAGTTCTAGTTCCACGTCTTTTCTTACTGCTGAATATTGGGACAATCATGGGTAAGTCATTACCGTCTCTGAGAAGCAGTTCCCTACCTAACCTGTAAACTGGTAACAATCATTTTAAACTCTGTAAGGGCAAACAAATTTATTGTTATTATGTTTATAATACTCCTAAGAGAATAACTATGTCCACTTCAACAATTTAATAAGGAATATTTGGAAGACATTGAAGAATAATTCATTTAACTCCCCCTTCTCCCAAAAAAATCTGTGTTTTCTGTATATTTTTTATTTAGCAACAGGTAAAAATTTTAACCAAAAACTTAATTTTAAAATGTTTAATTAATTTTGAAGTGTAGATAACCCACCAACCTCGGTAAACTATTTAAACCAGGCTAGTATGAATGAAACTAAAATATAACACTATGCCATTGAAAAAAGAATCTGTCACCAACACTGCCATCGTAATTACATTTGTTCAGAATTTCCAAGTTAAATACAATGTTTTATTCACATTTGAATGAAAACATTCAATTCTCTCTTTTTTTTTTTTTTTTTTTTTTGAGACAGAGTCTCACTCTGTCACCAGGCTGGAGTGCAGTGACGCGATCTTGGCTCACTGCAACCTCCGCCTCCCGGTTCAAGTTGATTCTCCTGCCTCAGCCTCCTGAGTAGCTGGGATTACAGGTGTGTGCCACCACACCCAGCTAATTTTTGTATTTTTAGTAGAGACAGGGTTTCACCATGTTGGCCAGGATAGTCTCGATCTCTTGACCTTGTGATCCGCCCGCCTCAGCCTCCCAAAGTGCTGGGATTACAGGCGTGAGCCACTGCACCTGGCCAAAAAACATTCAATTCTCAAAATAAATATGCATGGTCAGGAAGGTTACGTGTTGTTGGGATAATTTTACAAATGAGGAAGATGAAGGTGATAAAGAAAAGTAATAGATCCAAAGCCCACAGCTAGCAGTGCTGGTGTAAGTAGAAGCCAAATCCAGCCTTCTGGTTCACCCTGCCCAAGATCATGTCTGCCTCCAAACACCAGACTGTACTTTCCAATCTCGGTTTATCTGTAGACTTGTACAGAAGCACAAACTCTCCAGATCTTTTAGTTTCTAAGCAATATACTGATCTAATAAATGATGTAGAATGCCTTAAATCAATACCTCCCATTAAAAAAAAAGAGCTTAATAAAGTATTCAAAGTCAACAGCCCACTACACCCCCACCCGCACTGAGTAAAGCAATTTTCTTTACTCCATCTGAATAATTTTGTAGGAAAATAAATTCTCTGAGAACACTCTAATATCAGATAACTAATGTAGTTCATGGCCTACTGTGGCTTACTTATAAAAACTTTGCTTAAAAGGTCAAGTGAATAGAATATCTTAATTTATAAATTAGAAATTATAAATAGTAATCTTTCCTGATATATCGAAAAGCAGCATAGAAATTTTTAACCGAGTGTTTTTCAATTTTTGAAATCCATTGTTTTAAACTCATGATTTTAAAAAATCAGTTACTGAGCTATCATCATGTGTATAGCCTTGTGCTCATTTAATCAATTAAACCGTTGATTTTTATCTTAACTCTGATATTGCTTAACTCAGTATTCAAAAATGATACCCTGATAGATCCGTATCTGTGTACAGGTATGAATGGGGGGAAAAAAATCAATGCACAGCAAATGGCCTTTTTTTGCACTGCACAAAGACTGCTCTTACTCTTTACATAGCCTGCTGTCTGTCCTCTCTTGGTCTGTCAGGCAAGACTGGGCAAGGACACACCCAGCGCCCCCCACCAACACACCTTTATACCTTCACCAAGTTGGACCACCTAGAGAAGTTGTCTTAGCACTGAGAAGTTACACAATCTGACTGAAATTGTGCCCCCTTTATTAAAGGATTCTTTCTGCTCACCTTCCAGGCCATGAGAGCACTGAAAGGAGGATGAGTTGCATTATAAATGTACCCCCTTTGGTACTAATGCTTAACACATCCCCTAACTTATAAAAGTGATTTTATAACTCCCCAAAATGAGCACAATGGGCTTTCATTTGTTCACCATGACTGTGCCCATACATCAAAGCACAGAGCTAATTAAATCCTCATGATGAAAGTCTTCTGTCCCCAGAGGATCAAGTTCAACTCCTCATCATGGCACACAAGGTCCACTATGGTCTGACCTGCCTCTGCCATCTCCTCTTCTGCAGCACCATCCTCTAACACTTGGTACCCCCTGTAGCAGCTGTGCAGAATCTGAATTGGAAAAAGGGGATAACTGTTTCAGACTCTCACATTTTTGCACAAGCTTTACTTGCTGCCTAGAATGCCTTTCCATTCCCCCTCCTCTGGCCAACCACCTGTAAGCCCTCCTAACAGTATTTGCCTTGTTAATTCCTTTCATTTGCCATTACTGAATCCAAGTGTCCCTTTCTCTTTTGGACAACTTCACAGATCCCCAGGAAGAACTGATAATTCCCCCCCCATATATACCATACACACCATTCAGAGGGTACTTAACGTGAGTCATCTTACTTTCCACCCAGTGAGCCCCAGAAGATGGAGAAAAGGTCTGAGTCAGCTCTGAATTCTCAGGACTGACCCAGTGCTGGTATAAACCAAACAGTCAATACTGGAGGAAGAATTCGTATTGCTTAACAGGCCAGGGAATTCTTCCCATGCTGGTGGTGCCAGGGTGCAAGCAGTCAGGACTTGGCTGAGTCTTCACTCCCAGCCCTGGAGAAGACACTGCCTGACAGCCCAGGGCACATGTCCAGAGACAAGGGCACACTCTCCCAAAAAGGAGCACTCCGAGTGGGATGTGCCAGACAAGGAAGGAGTGAGGAGGCAGACACTGCACTAGTACTTCCTGGGAGTACTGGTGTAATCTAAAGGATGGGAATTTTCTTTTAATCATAAGAGCTTGCCTTTTATCTCCATTTATATGGCTTTGTCTCCTACATTCATCAATAAATGGCTGCTCTATAACAGAAATAATTTAATCAAACAGAGCATCAATATAAATATTCCCCAAACTAAAACGAAGTCCTTACCTATGCAAAATTCAATCAGCCAACAATGTTCCTATCCCACCCCTACCACTAGAACACTCCACATACTTTGACTCGGGTTGCTTGCTTCTATTTTATACATCATATAATAAGGTTGGTTATATTGTTTCCAAGCCCCCTGTAGATTAAAAGCAGCATATTTGGAAAAGACGTAAAGAAGAAGACAAGAACCCAAGAACCCCCAAGTCTAGCAATCTGAATGATTTTTGCCCTACTGGATGCACAGTACATTCCATCTAAAAGTAGATTTTTTTTTTGTTTTTTGTTTTTGAGGTAGAGTTTCACTCTGTCACCCAGGCTGGAGTGCAATGGCGCGATCTCGGCTCACTGCAACCTCTGCCCCCCGGGTTCAAGTGATTCTCCTGCCTCAGCATCCTGAGCAGCTGGGATTACAGACATGCGCCACCACGCTCGGCCTAAAAGCAGGTTTTTAAAGGCACAAATTATCAGCTTTCTGGGAGTGCTGACTATAAAAAATTAAACATTTCTCAATATATTCCTATAAAGCATAACTATATGTAAAATAAAATTGTACAAGCAATTCTACTTCTAGAAATTTGCCCTCAGAATGTAAGTGGGCAAGATGAATACACCAATATGTTTAGTGTAGAATTGTTCATAATAGTGAAAAACTAAATACCTATTAAAAAGGTATTGAGAGGCCGGGTGCAGTGGCTTACGCCTGTGGTCCCAGCACTTTGGGAGGCCGAGGCGAGTGGATCATGAGGTCAGGAGTTCGAGACCAGCCTGACCAGGGTGGTGAAACCCCCGTCTCTACTAAAAATACAAAAAAAAAAATTAGTCGGGCATGGTGGCGTGCACCTGTAGTCCCAGCTACTCAGGAGGGCTGAGGCAGGAGAATCACTTCAATCCGGGAGGCGGAGGTTGCAGTGAGCTGAGATCGCACCACTGCACTCCAGCCTGGGTGACAAAGCGAGACTGTCTCAAAATAAATAAATAAATAAATAAATAAATAAATAAATAAATAAATAAATAAATGTATTGAGAAACAGATTATATATATGAACACAACATGGCCATTTTAGATCATCTTCATTAACATGGAAAAATAGCCAAAGTATTGAGTTAAAAAATAAAGGCTGATGGGCTGGGCGCGGTGGCTCATGCCTGTAATCCCAGTACTTTAGGAGGCCGAGGTGGGCAGATCACCTGAGGTTGGGAGTTCGAGACCAGCCTGACCAACATGGAGAAACCCTGTCTCTACTAAAAATACAAAATTAGCGGGGGGTGGTGACGCATGCCTGTAATCCCGGCTACTCAGGAGGCTGAAGCAGGAGAATCACTGGAATCTGGGAGGCGGAGGTTGCAGTGAGCTAGGATCGTGCCATTGCACTCCAGCCTGGGCAAAAACACCGAAACTCCATCTCAATATATATAAATAAATAAATAAAGGCTGGTAAACAGAATGTGAAGTTATACAACTTCACTTACATTATATCATGAGAGTGACGTGTGTATTGTTTTGGTATGTGCATGTGAGTGCACATGCGTGCTATTATCAAACTGTTAAGAGTGACAACTCCTGTCTCACCAAACTGTTAACCATGATTTCTGCTTCTTCACAATTTTCTGTGTTGTCTGAATTCCCTATAGAAAGATAGATTTTCATACAATCATTTTTTAAAAATTTTAAAGACATACTCCAGAACAGGCATATTCATCACAAACACCACTTTACAGGATAAAAGATACAGGAGAAAAAGGTATGTAGATGCATGCCTATAGCCAGTTTGGATGCAACTACCATGTGTTGCTTTCCATCTTTCTCCAATACTACTAGAGAAATCAGCAGAAAGCTACAGACTCATCATTGCAAATTCATCAACACTACTAGAAAAGACAATATTGCAAGTTAGAGTATCTATACACAAAGATATCTCACGTAACACTCCAGTCACCCTATCAATTTCACAGTTTCTTAGTTCTATCTGGAAGAAGTACTTCATCAAATTTTCAATGTCAAAACACGAATGCATGTCAATTTATGAGGGAAATACAATCTTGAAGGAAAATATACGCAAAATGAAGGTAGACCTGTAAAAGCCCACTGGATGGCAAAGAGGATCCCTGGCTCAAAAAGTTTTGAAAATACCATTTTTTGCTCTACTGGCAGGATTTCATGGCATGATGTCTCACAGAAGGTTCTCTGCTCCCAGACATGGGTCCCTCGGCTTCCTGCCTCAGAAGCGCAGCAGGAAGCATCATGGGAAGGTGAAGAGCTTTCCTAAGGATGACCCTTCCAAGCTGGTCCACCTCACAGCCTTCCTGGGATACAAGGCTGGCATGACCAACATTGTGCAGGAAGTCGACAGGCCAGGATCCAAGGTGAAGAGGAAGGAAGTGGTAGAGGCTGTGACCATTGTGGAGACACCACCCGTGGTGGTTGTGGGCACTGTGGGCTATGTGGAAACCCCTCGAGGCCTCGAGACCTTCAAGACTGTCTTCACTGAGCACATCAGCAATGCGTGCAAGAGATATTTCTATAAAAACTAGCATAAATCTAAGAAGAAGGCCTTTACCAAGTACTGCAAGAAATGTCAGGATGAGGATGGCAAGAAGCAGCTGGAGAAGGACTTCAGCAGCATGAAGAAGTACCGCCAAGTCATCTGCATCATTGCCTACACCCAGATGTGCCTGCTTCCTCTGCGCCAGAAGAAGGCCCACTGACAGAGATCCAGGTAAAGGGAGGCACCGTGGCCAAGAAGCTGGACTGGGCCCACGAGAGGCTCGAGCAGCAGGTACCTGTGAAAAAAGTGTTTGGGCAGGACGAGATGATCGACGTCATCGGGTTGACCAAGGGCAACGGCTACAAAGGGGTCACCAGTCGTTGGCACACCAAGAAGCTGCCCCGCAAGACCCACCGAGGCCTGTGCAAGGTAGCCTGTATTGGGGCACAGCATCCTGCCCCTGTGGCCTTCCCTGTGGCACGCGTTTGGCCGAAAGGCTACCATCACCGCACTGAGATCAACAAGAAGATCTATAAGATCAGACAGGGATACTTTATCAAGGACAGCAAACTGATCAAGAACAATGCCTCCACTGACTATGACCTGTCTGACAAGCCACCCTCTGGGTGCCTTTGTCCACTATGAAGTGACCAATGACTTTGTCATGCTGAAAGACTGTGTGGTGGACACCAAGAACCAAGTGTTCGCCCTTCACAAGTCCTTGCCAGTGCCAACCAAACGGCGGGCTCTGGAGAAGATTGACCTTAAGTTCCTTGACACCACCTCCAAGTTTGGCCATGGCTGCTTCCAAACCATGAAGGAGAAGACTGCATTCATGGCACCACTCAAGAAAGACCGAATTGCAAAGGAAGAAGGAGCTTAATGCCAGGAACAGTTTTTGCAGCTGGTGGGGTCTTAAAGTTATTTTCTACTGGGAAAAAAACAAATACCATTTTTGAGATAGCATTCTGACAATGCCCATTCACAAAAGTTTTAACTTTTGTAGGCTCTCCAGAGCAAGGGGCAAATTCAAGGAGCAGCGGGGAAGAGACAGTACAAGCAAATAAGAACTTACATTTTCACTTTAAAAATATTTTGGAAAACACTAAAAATATTTCTGTCGGAGATTCAAATTTAATATTGGAGGAATAATGTATCTGAAGGTATCTAATCTTAAAAAATTATGATTTGAGTACAATGCTAGTTACATTATTTCTGAATTGTAGTAATTTTATTCCTTATAAAAGGCACAAGAGGATTAAAAAGTATGGGTTAATTACAGCAACCTTCTTAGTCAAAATAAATAGCACAGAAAAAATGAACTTTAAAAAACAAATATGGTAGGTTACTCTGAAATGTCACAATATCATTACAGCAGACTGGCTGCCCATGAATACGTTTGCGAAGGTGGGATGTATACGTAGACAGGCAGACTGGCTGGCAGGCAGATAGGCAGGCAGGCTGACAGAGAAAAGGAAAGGAGATATGGAATGAAGATGAAGAAAGGGACTCTATAGCACATGGAAAAAAGAAAGAAAAATTCTATTCTGTCTCATGCTGCAGATGCCCTCAGGAAATGTCATTAATGACACGTTCTCATTACAGAAATTCCCTAGAATGGTCAGAGAACCTGCTTTTTTTATTCCCAGATCAAAAACTACACGCACTCTTTTGTACATCAAGGCTCATGCATATACAGCACGTGGCTAAGAAATTATTCTCTGCCCAGCATGTCCTCATCAAGATATATCTGTGGCCTGCTGTAACCTCTACTGACAACACTGACAGTTGCACAGGAAGTCCAACACAAAGACAGAGCAAACAGACATAGAACAGATAATAAATCTGTCAAAATTGTATTCTGAGATTCAAGATTTTTTGGTCCACGTGATAATTTCCAAATGCATTTAGACCTTGCATCACTGAAGACTTTCTCGCTTTCCCAGCTTTTCTGTCAAGCTGCAGCAGTCTTTTTTTTTTTTTTTTTTTTTTTGAGACTGGATCTTGCACTGTCGCCTAGGCTCAGGTGCAGTGGTGCAATCTCGGCTGGCTGCAACCTCCGCCTCCCAGGTTCAAGCAATTCTCCTGCCTCACCCTCCCGAGTAGCCAGGATTACAGGCGCCCACCACCATGCCCAGCTAATTTTTTGTATTTTTAATAGAGACAGGGTTTCACCATGTTAGCCAGGATGGTCTCGAACTCCTGACCTCGTGATCCGCCTGCCTCGGCCTCCCAAAGTGCTGGGATTACAGGCGTGAGCCACCGCGCCCGGCCAAGCTGCAGGATTCTTAAAGCTTCAAGAAAAGTACAGTATATTTGTACTTCAGGATACAAATGTGGTACCATGAAAACAAGTCTCTGGTGAGAGAGCACCTTCCTAAAAAGACAAGCCCCAACTAGGTGAGAGGAAGCCCTACAGAGTGCCCTCAAAGGTGAAAGAACCAACCAAGATTCCACTGACACATGGTAACTTTCAGCATTTTTCATCTCTTCTCTCATTTCTTCCCTCCGAATGAGTTTGCAGGTATGTGTCCCAGTACACCAAAATGCATTTACAGATCTTTAAGTTACAAAGAATAAAGAAACACTGATCTAGAATATTCGAAAACCACATTAAAGGCAAAGTCCTTCTGATGACTAACGAACTAAGTTCAAAATTCCACAATTTTACCAAATTGTCAAATTTCATAATTGTTCCTACTTCAAACAATGGATGCAAACAGAATGGATCTCCATTTTAAGGTTTCCTTGCAGCAAAATGCCCAAAGCCACAATTCTGATCCAAGAAAACTCAAAGCTCTCAGTCACTACACAGCAAAGCAGTTAAGAGTATAGATATTTTTGAGCCACTGAGTATTCAAATACTAGCTCTGCCATTTATTAGTTGTGTGACCAAAGCCAAATTATTTAATATCTGTGCCTTGGTTTATCTCTCACAGGGTTGTTGGAAGTTTTAAATAAATTAATACATGTAAAGCCTTTATAACAGTATGTGGCACTTGATGTAAGTCTTTCCAAGGTTTTTTAAGAACTTAGCTCCAGCAAGGTTTTGAAATATGAACTGTTCCAACTTCCAAGAGGAAAAGGAGAAAGTAGAGATGGTTTTGTAGGTTTTTTGTTTTATTTTTCAAAGGATAGCTTTGACAGGCCACTAATTCAAACAATTTTAAATACACTTGTAGTGTTTAATGTGTTAAGTGCTTTGCCTTACAGTTCTAAACTATTACAAACACACAATTGATTTAAAAAGCAGCACTTAGCCAGGCACAGTGGCTCATGCCTGTGATCCCAGCACTTTGGGAGGCTGAGGTGGGTGGATCACATGAGGCCAGGAGTTTGAGACCAGTCTGGCCAACGTGATGAAACCCCACCTTTACTAAAAATACAATAATTAGCTGGGCATCGTGGTGGGTGTCTGTAATCCCAGCTACTCAGGAGACTGAGGCATGAGAATCACTTGAGCCTGAGAGGCGGAGGTTGCAGTGAGCAGAGTTCATGCCACTGCACTCCAGCCTGGGCAACAGAGCAAGATTCCATCTCAAAAAAAAAAAGAGAGAGAGAGAGAAAGGGTAAAATATCACTTCTGTAAAACTTAGGTAGTAGGAAAGTGCTTTTTTCCCCCGCCAAAGAGGGAATCTCACTCTGTCACCCAGGCTGGAGTGCAGTGGCGTGATCTCGGCTCACTGCAACCTCCACCTCCTGGGTTCAAAGCAATTCTCCTGCCTCACCCTCCTGAGTAGCTGGGATTACAGGGATGTGCCACCATGCCCAGCTAATTTTTTTTTGTATTTTTAGTAGAGACAGGGTTTCACCCTGTTACCCAGGCTGGTCTCAAATTCCTGACCTCAGGTGATCTGCCCGCCTCTGCCTCCCAAAGTGCTGGAATTACAAGCATGAGCCACTGTGCCCAACTTAATTTTTGTATTTTTAGTAGAGGCAGGGTTTCACCAAGTTGGTGATCCTCCTATCTCAACCTCCCAAGTAGCTGGGACCACAGGTGCATCCCACCACATCTGGCTAGCTTTTTTGTATTTTTTGTAGAGATGGGGTTTCACCACGTTGCTCAGGCTGGTCTCGAACTCCTGAGCTCAGGCAATCCACCTGCCTCAGCCTCCCACAGTGCTGGGATTAAAGGCATGGGCCATCACGCGTGGCCCTTTTTCTCAATTTCTTACATTTGAAATATCCCATTATTTTATTTAGTACAGAGGTGACAATTAAAATAATCATAAGTTTCATCAGCATGAGATATGGAAGAGAACATGGAATGGACACAACCCTAGTTTTCAGGCAACTTATATAAATATGCTGTTTGGTTGGGGCAGCCAATTTACTGTATCTTATTACTGATATTACCCATTTGCTGACTGGGGGAAAGTGTAGATTTCTCCCAAAAGCAGATGGCCAATCTACCACAGAAAACTATTTTCTGACATAAGCAACTACCAGCAGAGAAGTAAACTCTCAATAATCAGAACGAGTCCCTTTGAACTCTACATAGTGCCCATTATCAATATCATAAATAATACAACAAAAGGCAAAGGCTCCCTTGAAAAGAGTCTTAACAACTAAAGATAAAGGAACCGGCCCATAAATGAGTGAGTTGGTAGAGGGCATTTGGCAGGAGCACGTGGATAAAGAGCCTCAAAAATAAAATGAGTGCTAGTAGTGTTCTCTGAGACAGTAAACTGTTCAAAAGTATGAAAAACATCTTTAAAACCCACACAAAGGGATTTTTAGAACAGGAAAATCTATTAACCCACACGTTGTTGGGTTATTTTTCTTAAGTACACACATGTTTTGGAAACTTCAGAATCTCAAAATATATTCCTGATTAGCAACACTCAAGTTTCCAGCTGCCTTTACATTTGTTCACTTTGTCAAAGCCCTAATTCTACCAAAGTCCTTTGTCCTACACAAATGCCAGCTCAGCTCACCTTACTAGAAAGGCTCTTCTGGTTTTGTCAGCTGTGCCCATGATAAGCAGCTGGGGACTATGGAAAAACCATTAACCATTGACTGAAAAAGAGGGTAGCCATGGAGTTTCACCATTTGTTGCAGAAGTGGTTATAAAAAAAATGTAAATCAAAAAATGAAATTAAAAAGACTATTCATTGCTCCACACCTGCTCCAAAAAGCTTTGCAATCACCAATCCATGTAAAACAGCCACAGCCCAATTAAAGGAAGCATTAATCCTTGTTTAAACAGAGAGAGAAAAAAACTAATAAGGTACAAAGCAAAGGCAAATCACTCAGGGCAAATAACTCAGAAGCAGGAAGAGAAATGTCCACGGATGCACCCGGGATAAACCAAAGGTCTTTCTGAGGTCTGTGTTTCCCTGATGTAGTACTCTAAATGTATGGCATATCCAGGGCAGAGAAACATCAATTTGGAATGTATGCAGGAGAGCTTTTTACAACTTCAAAGCATTGAAATGTGTTCCTAATTAGTATGTAATATATGAAAACCAAATGCAGATTAGGCCTCAAATATTTCCCATCTTTAGCATAGTCTAACTGCTGGGCAACAGTGCCACTGTTTCCATTCCCTCCCATGCCTACCTGTGCCCACCACCCCAAGAAGTGTGGCTATTGAGAGGGCTCTCCCCTGAGCCTGTGCAAGAACCCCACTGAAAACCCCACATCCAAAGCTGGCCATGAGTCGAATCCAATCAGGCACCAACAGTCTGCGGTGTTTGCCTCTATTCAAAAGACAAGAGAGCCAGTAGCTGCTCCATAAAACCCAGGAAAGTGGACATCATCACCATGGCTAGCAGGATTATGCACACCCTGGGGCATAAGGGCTGAGGGAAGCCTCCCAAAAGAACTGAATAGATTTTCAATGAAGAAGCCAAGTAAACTATGCTGCCTGGTTACGTTAGACAGTAGTGCTATACAGACGATGTGCATTCTAGTATGAAACAATGAAAGAGAAAAGATTGACAGAATGCTAATGCAGGGGCCAAGATACTAGAAACAAATTATCTCAATTAATGCAACTGAAGCCCACAGGAGTTAAATAACTGGCCCCAGGTCACAATGGTAGTAACGGCTAAAACCAGGATCTAAACTCAGGTCTAACTACAAATTAAGTGTTCTTTCTGTCAAATCAGATGACTTTCATTATTTTTCTCATTTATCATGCTGCCCTGAAATAGTTAAGCTTCAACTATGGGCATCTATAAAGGTGATGTCAAACTCGAGAGTGAGCCGAGAATTTCCCGGACAACCCAGGAACACATGCTGGCTTGGGAGAACTCCTTTAAATTCTAAAATGTTTCCCTTTTACCACTTTTGATGAAAATCTTTCTCAAAATATTTGTCTTCTTGAAGAGAATATACCAAACATCATTAACCAGTATATGTGTTGTCCGTGTCCATGGTGTTCTGCCATTAGAAATGACAGCCTGCACTGTACCTTAGAGATGGAAGGGGCTGCACAGACCACTTAGTCAAACCCCAGGACTGCACAGGACTGCAGGAGTTTCCTCCAAGAATTTTTTTTTTTTTTTTTTTTTGAGACGGAGTCTCACTCTGTCGCCCAGGTTGGAGTGCAGTGGCGCGATCTGAGCTCACTGCAACCTCTGCCTCCCGGGTTTATGCCATTCTCCTGCCTCAGCCTCCTGAGTAGCTGGGACTACAGGTGCCTGCCACCATGCCCGGCTAATTTTTTTTTTGTATTTTTAGTAGAGACAGGGTTTCACCGTGTTAGCCAAGATGGTCTTGATCTCCTGACCTCGTGATCCGCCTGCCTCGGCCTCCCACAGTGCTGGGATTACAGGCGTGAGCCACCGCGCCCGGCCTCCTCCAAGATTTTTACAAGCTGTCAGAGCAAAAAAGTGAATATGAAAAGAAGGCCATTTACATGTGGTCCAATAGATCTAAGATTTAAGCAGTTTGGGGGACACAAAAGTTTCAATATTCCATCAACATTCAAAGTCACCCCACCAGCACCTGAGTTTTAGCCAAGCAAACAGAAATAATAATCTCACTGAAGCCAAATTGGTCACCTATCCATCTTCACATTTTCTAAACCCCGTAATCTCATGAATTCAGACTCAACTGTTCATCAGGTTTTATGAGAGTGGTGGCTTGTTTTAGCCTTTGTGAATTTTCTTTCTTCCCTGCCCAGACTCAAAGGGCTATGTATACTTTTCACTACCATGCATGTTCTAAAAACTTTTATTCAGTTCAGAAGAATTTTTACCAGCAAAGATCAAAGAGCTCTGTTTTCGCAAAGAAAGCAACATTTTATCTGGCAGAATTCTTAGGTGTCAGTAAAGTAGTAGTTTTTCTCAGTAGAAATATTACTGATGTTAGCATAAGTTTTTTGTTTTAAAAAATAAGATGTCCTATTACTTAAACCAATCCCAAAAGGTATTAGCATGTATAAGAAAAAGTTCCGGCCAGGTGTGATGGCTCATCCCTGTAATCCCAGTGCTTTGGGAGGCCGAGGCAGGTGGATCACCTGAGGTCAGGAGTTCGAGACCAGCCTGACCAACATGGTAAAACTCCGTCTCTACTAAAAATACAAAAATTAGCTGGACGTGGTGGCATGTGCCTGTAGTCCCAGCTACTCAGGAGGACTTGAGAAGGAGGAGACAGGAGAATTACTTGAACCGGGGAGGCAGAGGTTGCAGTGAGTTGAGATTGCACCACTGCACTCCAGCCTGGGCGACGGAGCAAAAAGAAAGAAAAAGAAAAAAGAAAAGAAAAGAGAAAGTTCTTCTACATCAGTAGGTACCAGATTAGAATAAGAAATATTAACAAATATTGTTATTTATCAATCTTTCTAGGTCTTCATTCACTCAAAATAAGATCAAGATTTCAATTATGACTACCGCCAGCTGCTGGAGGTAAAGAGAAAGCCAGCCAGCCACATGGTCCTCCACTCCCATCACCTGCCTTTCATTATCCTCCCACCTACATTATCCTCCCACCTACAGGCTGCCTAGACCTTTAACCCAATGGGGTGGGGGCTGCTTGTCAGCTGCCTAGTCTCTTTGTTGACTGTAGCTAGTTATTTTAGCACTGTGCCTGAAACTTAAAAAGAAAGGAAATCCTAAACAGAAGCAAAATACAGGATGTCTGAAAATTCAATAAACATACAATAAACTTTTTTTTAAATATGTAAGTTACATTTTCAAGTAAGATGATCACTGAATAACACACAATTTTCCCTGTGTGTCCAGACTTTTTGGACACTGTATTTATTGTACCACTTTCAGGTTAAGAATGAGATTCAATGATTTGAAATTAAAGGAACTTCACCTGGAAAGGTGTTTGGAGATTAAAGAAAATAACACTGAGCATGTTATTTAAAAGCATCCTATGTTCTCTGACTTTGTGGACACCCTGTATCTTAATCTGCTATAAATTATCTCCCTAATTTCCTACCTACTTCCCCATGCACTCAAAACACCAAATTTTTTCTTTCTTTCCTTTCTTTATTTTCTTTTATTTTTAGACAGAGTCTAAAAATTCTCCTGCCTCAGCCTTCCGACTAGCTGGGACTACTGGAGTGCACCACCACGCCCAGCTAATTTTTTGGTATTTTTAGTAGAGGGGGGTTTCGCCATGTTGGCCAGGCTGGTCTCAAACTCCAGACCTCAGGTGGTCCACCCGCCTCAGCCTCCCAAAGTGCTGGGATTATGGGCATGTGCCACTGCGCCCGGCTCACATTTTTTCTTTCTACACATAAGGCATCATGACTTTGCTGCTGTATTTTGGAAAACTGAAGAAATTATTAAAGAAAGAAAGAATTGTCGGCATCATTAGAATCTAGTCAATTTTATTACTGATTGCTATGTAACTCTAGGTGAGTCCCTGATCATAAATAAAAATGCATCTTAAGATTATATATGTTGATCGGAGTGCCATGCCAAGGGGCAGCAGACTACTCAATTCCTTTGAAAAATAATCAGAGAAAAGTTGAGGTAGAAAGGATTGTCTCTTTCTAATCCAAAATATTAAAGATGCATTTTCTGGCTATTTTGTCACCCAATGACTGACAGCTATGTGTGGAGAGAATCGGCATGCATGAGACAGCATGCAGGACCAGCCATCACCAGCCACACTTGTCTATCACATGAACATGATGCTACTTAGTCTTGGCTGCATTCATCTGGAAAGGACCAGCTTTTGGCCTGCATTCCAGTTCTCATTTTCCTCATGTATCGGTATCACTCTACTGTCTATACCTCAACAAAAAAAGAAAAAGTTTAGCAGGTGGACCTTTACTAGTATAACACATGTTAGCTACAACCAAATTCATTTGTTACATCAAGAAAGATATCTGCATTCTACTTCCACATGAAAAGCCCCTAGTAAATTTTACATTTGTTTTGAACGGATTGTATTACATGTAACCACACAAAAAACTACTATATAATGCACTGTGATGGAGGGATCTATTCACTCCACACTGCATGAATACCTCAATTACTAAAGGGAAAAAGAGCCCTTCTTGTGGCATTCAAAAGGGTGACTATATGGAGTTACAGCTGAACAACAGGGAAAAATATATCACTCTGATGATCAAAGAGATAATATACTGTATGTGAGTTTTCCATAGCCAAGTAGCCACATGTCACAGAATAGAACAAAATAAAACTAGACAACTGCTCACCACTGAAGCAAGCATGTACTTTTATTCATCCTTTAATATGAAGCCATGACATGCATAATGTTATTTTGAGCTTTGTGTAGGATAGATGTATCTTGCCTTATTTAAATTCAATAGAGTCATAATGGGAAAAAACGCTGAAGATGATTTTCACTTTAAAAGAGAATTTGGAAAATACTCTTTAAAAAGTAAGTCCCAGAATGACTCATTCTACAAATATATTACACACTACAAGGAACAATAAATGTTTATGAATACACGTAGCAGGGACTACAGGCACTCACCACTACACCTGGCTCATTTTTGTTTTTTTGTTTTGTTTTGTTTGAGACGGAGGCTCACTCTGTTGCCCAGGCTGGAGTGCAGGGGCACGATCTCGGCTCACTAGAGCCTCTGCCTCCCGGATTCAAGTGATACTCCTGCCTCAGCCTCCCGAGTAGCTGGGATTACAGGTGCGTGCCACCATGCACAGCTAAATTTTTTTGTATTTTTAGTGGAGACAGGGTTTCAACGTGTTGGCCAGGCTGGTCTTGAACTCCTGATCTCAGGTGATCCACCTGCCTCAGCCTCCCAAAGTGCTGGGATTACAGGTGTGAGCCACCACACCTGGCCTGTAATTTTTTTTTTTTTTTAGTAGAGACTGGGTGTTGCCATGTTGCCCAGGCTGTCTTAAACTCCTGGGTTCAAGCGATACACTTGCATCAGCCTCCCAAAGTGCTGGGACTATAGGCATGAGCCACCTCTCCCGGCCCATGAATGATTTTATGCTTGTAGTAACAATTCTAAACCGGGGGTTAGCAATCTCTGGCATAAAAACCAAAGAGAGCAAAAGTCAACAGTGAAGACTTAATGGCCAGTGCATAACAGTATAATCTCCCTTGATTCAAGTTAACATTTTCCAATAAACATTTCTTAAGTACCTGCTAGGTGCCAAACAATCCTATCAGGATCAGCACTTCCTGCACCTACACCTCCTGACTTGACACACAGAAAGGACTCTCAGGCTTCATATGAATGCTGACGCTGATACCACATACCCAATACACTCAGATTTTGAAGTCCTAAAAACTATGAGTGGATACTACATATTAGTACTTGTAAAAATTAGAGTTAAGTCTAGCAAGAAAACCAATGTACACAGATGTTAATTGTTAGGAAAACTTTCTGGGGCTCTACTACTACAAGAGTACTTACTAATGACTGCCCGTAGGCTGGGCATGGTGGCTCATGCCTGTAATGCCAGCACTTTGGGAGGCCGAGGCAGGCGGATCATCTGAGGTCAGGAGTTCAAGACCAGCCTGGCCAACATGGCAAAACCCCATCTCTACTAAAAATACAAAAATTAGCCGGGCATGGTGGCAGGTGCCTGTAATCCCAGCTACTCAGGATGCTGAGGCAAGAGAATCGCTTGAACCTGGGAGGCGGAGGTTACAGTAAGCTGTGATCACGCCACTGCACTCCAGCCTGGGTGACAGGAGCGAAACTCCCTGTCCAAAAAAAAAGAAATCTACTATGAAGACAGAGTAATAAACAGAACGAAATAGTCCTAAGGCTATTCAAAGTCATAAAGAATAGGCAAAACTATTTTCTCACCTTAAATATCACACAAACAGGCTTAACAGTTTGCCTGTCTATCAGATGTAACTTGGCATTTGCATTGCTTACAGTCCTTTTTCAAAGAGTACTCACACTTTCAGTTCCTTTTGAATGATAATACCTGGATCTCCTACCTACCCTAGGACTCAGACATACTAATAATGTCAAGCTGCAGATAAGCACTTTCATGTTCAGAGTAGAAATTTTTTGAGGGAGGTGTTTGTTTTTGTGGGAAGGCATTGTATAGGAAGGTTCATTCTGCTTTGTTCTAGTTTTTACTCGATACTCCATAAACAGTGAGTGCAAATATAATTTATCCCTCATGAAAAGACATATATCACAAGACAAAAACCAATGGAAATGAAAAATTCCTAAAAGAGCTGTTTTCAATACACACTAGAAAAAAAGGATCCTCACTTCTTTGTGGTATTAAATTATTTGTCTTCATACAGTTTTCAACTCAAAACTAGTCGTCCAAAGACCCTTTGGAAAAATGAAACTGTAAAAGGCAATGGATTACTCGACCACAAGTAAATCCCTACAATTTTAAGATGACAGTCTACTTCAGTGCAACCGTTTAGACAATAAAGATTTAAAGGAAAAGAGAGGCAATAAAACACTTCACAAATCCAAAAAATTGCTTCCAGGATACAAAAACATTTCCCTACACGAGGTCTAGCCTTGAAACTGCAGTAAGAAAAACATTTCTGAAGTAATAAACTGAAGATACAGACTTAATGACAGACTTAATGTTTAACTTCCAAACTATTCTTTATCTTTTTAAATTCCTTTTTTTTATTTTCCAGAGACAGGATCTTACCCTGTTGCTCAGGCTGGAGTAGAGAGGCATGATCACAGTAGCTCACTGCAGCTTTAACTCCTGGGTTCAGGCAATCCTCCCACCTCCACCACCTGAGTAGCTAGGATTATAGGCACGCAGCACCACACCCAGCTAATTTTTTTATCTTCTTGTAGAGACAGGATCTCGCTACATTACCCAGGCTGGTCTGGAACTCCTGGCCTCAAGTGATCCTCTTGCCTCAGCCTCCTAAAGCACTGGGATAACAGGAGTGAGCCATCATGCCCAGCCCAATTTCATGTAATTTTTATTATGGCTTAAAACTGAAAGGGTGGCCAGGTGTGGTGGCTCACGCCTGTAATCCCAGCAGTTTGGGAGGCCGAGGTGGGCAGATCACCTGAGGTCGGGAGTTCGAGACCAGCCTGACAACATGAGAAACCCCGTCTCTACTAAAAAAATACAAAATTAGCCAGGCGTGGTGGTACATGCCTGTAATCCCACCTACTTGGGAGGCTGAGGCAGGAAAACAGCTTGAACCTGGGAGGTGGAGGTTGCGGTGAGCTGAGATCATGCTATTGCACTCCAGCCTGGGCAACAAGAGCAAAACCCTGTCTCAAGAAAAAAAAAAAAAATCTGAAAAGGTATTAAAGAGTGTCCTTGTCCCTCAGTTTGTCTCAAGGTAAATTAAGGTTATCATTTTCTGTGAATCCATCCACAAATGTTGTATGCATATACAAGCAACATATAAATATTTCTGTATTTTCTCCTTTCTACTCAAATGGCAGCAAAACACACATACTGTTCTACATCTTGTGTTTTATTTTTTTCCCCATTTAATATCTACATCATCCTCTATCAGTATTTTCCTTATTCCTTTTTAATAACTACATGCTACTCCATCTTGGATGGACAAATTTTTATTTAACCAGTCTTCTATAATGAACATTTAGCTTGTTTCCAATGTTTTGCTACTATAAACAATGCTTCAATAAAACTTGGCCATTCTTTATTTCAGTTTGGCATAAGATAAAAATCTGGATGTTAAATTGTTGGGTCAAATAGGTCTGTGCATTTATAAATCTGATGGATTCTATAAAATTATCCTCCATAAAGACTGTCCTAATTTACATTCCCACACAAAATTCGAGTACCTATCTCCCCATTCAGGCTAACAACTTGCTAAATTTTTATTTTTATCAATGTGATAGGTTTTAAAAAAATGGCATCTGGTGTAGTTTTAATTTTCATTTCTCTTATAAATCAAGTGAGCACCTCACCTTCTCATCATGTACATTTATCTCTCATTTCTGTGAATCTCCATATTTGTCCTTTGCCCATTTTTCTAATGAATAGTTAGTCTTTTTATTGGTTTGTTGACATTTTTCATACATTAAGGAAATTTGTCTATCTTTGTTGAGCTGTAAACATTTTTCAAACTTGTCTTTTGACTTTGCTTGTGGGTTTTTTTTTTTTTTTTTTTTTGAGACGAAGTCTCGCTCTGTCGCCAGGCTGGAGTGCAGTGGCGTAATCTTGGCTCACTGCAACCTCTGCCTCACGGGCTCAAGAGATTCTCCTGCCTCAGTCTCCTGAGTAGGTGGGATTACAGGTGCATGCTGCCATGCCCGGCTAATTTTTGTATTTTTAGTAGAGACGGGGTTTCACCATGATGGCCAGGCTGGTCTCCGATCTGACCTCATGATCCGCCAGACTCAACCTCCCAAAGTGGCTTGTGGTAGTTTTAAGTATGCAAAATCTTTTATTTTTTGTACAGTCTAACTTATGAATCTTTTTTTTTTTTATTGCTTCAAGGTTTTATGTCAAGAAAAAAAAACTTTCATTCTAAACTATAAAAGTTTTCTTCTCTGCTTAGTTCTATTTCTTTTGTGACTTTGCCTTTTAAATTTAAAGTTTGATCCATTTAAATTTCATTCTAGTGGAGGTATAAATTATAGATCCAACTTTATTTTTCTCCAGATGGCTACCCAGTTATCCCAACACCCTTTGAATAAATTCCCTCACTGATTTAAAATGCCACCTTTATCATGTCCTGTGTGTTCTGCAGTCTCCAGTTTCCTGTCTTCATATTTTATTTCACTGATCTAGATCTACACATGTGCCTTCATCACACAGTTTTAATTATTGTAGCTTACTATCTTTTAATATCTTATAGACTTGGTCCCACCTCTCATTACTCTTCTTTTTCACAGTGTTCCTATTATTGTATGCTCATTTCTATATTAATTTTAGCCTTAGTTTGTCAAGCCAAAAAAAAATTTCTGTTGGCATTTTCACTGGAGTTACTTCCAATTTACAGACAAATTTAGGGAGCTTATTTACCTTTAAGAAACGACCCTGCTGGGCGCGGTAGCTCACGCCTGTAATCCCAGCACTTTGGGAGGCTGAGGCGGGCGGATCATGAGGTCAGGAGATTGAGACCATCCTGGCTAACACAGTGAAACCTCATCTCTACTAAAAATACAAAAAAATTAGCCGGGCGTGGTGGCCAGTGCCTGTAGTCCCAGCTACTCGGGAGGCTGAGACAGGAGAATGGCGTGAAACCGGGACGCGGAGCTTGCAGTGAGCCGAGATCGGGCCACTGCACTCCAGCCTGGGCGACAGAACGAGACTCCGTCTCAAAAAATAAAATAAATAAAATAAAATAAACAACCTTAATATTATAGCTGGCAATTTTGCTCTAACAAGTACAAATGATGTGATTCATGGCTCAACTATTCATATTTCATATTAGTATGGGTCCAATCACAAAATGATGGTCTTCCTCACAGTTAATAATGGTGTTTGGCATTAACCTCCCTCCTACAGACAGAAGGGCTATATGAAAAATGTATGAATGTCAAAAGTACTGTGAAAATAGCAGATTCCCTGAGTTTATCCATAAATTAAATATAAATAAGAAACAATTCTATGGTCACCATATGTTTTCTTAAAATGGAAGCTAAAGACACAGGCATAAAGAATTTAAAAAGACCTCTACAGATGATCCAGAAAGGTTCTAAGCAATCTTTTCTTCTGAACATATCACCCCTAACATAATGGTTTATTTTATGGACTGTTTTCTAATTTTCCATTCAAAGGACATTCCAAATTAGAAAATCATGTCCATTCTACTCCAACATTCCTACAGAATTATTACCACATGTATAGTGTCTTTTATCAAGTAGATGAAAGCAAAAGGCATGATAGGAACATAAAGAGAAACAATATTTTACATTAATGTTTTACAGTTCATAAACACCAACAAAAACTATCTCATTTGACATATAGGCATAAAGTGAGCTAATTATGAATAAATACATTAAAATGAAGAATAATTTTATAAGCAATATTTTTAAACTTTCATTTCTACTACATCCTATAATTTTAATGCTAAAAATCTTAGATATCAAAAAAAAGTTCTCTGTTGAAGGGTCGGGGGAGTAAGATATGATATTAAAGAAGTAGGTGGGACCAGATGACAAAGGGCCTTGTAGGCAACAGTAAGAATTTTAGACTTTGGCCTTAAGAATGGTGAAAAATCAGTAAGATTTTAAGCAAGAAAAGATTATCATCATTAGCTGATTTTTAAAGATCATTTGGTAACAATGTAGAAGATAGGTTATTTGCACGGTGACAAGAGTGGAAATAGAGAAAATAAGTTACTGCAATGAACCAGACATGATTATTAGACTTAGGGCACAAGTGGTAGCAGCAGTATGATGAAGAAAGGATTCATTTAAGAAATACTGAGTAGAAGATCGCAAGGACAAAAAAACAAACACCGCATGTTCTCACTCATAGGTGGGAATTGAACAATGAGAACTCATGGACACAGGAAGGGGAACATCACACTCCGGGGACTGTTGTGGGGTGGGGGGAGGGGGGAGGGACAGCATTAGGAGATACACCTAATGCTAAATGACGAGTTAATGGGTGCAGGAAATCAACATGGCACATGGATACATATGTAACAAAACTGCACATTGTGCACATGTACCCTAAAACCCTAAAGTATAATAAAAATAAAATAAAATAAAATAAAATAAAATAAATAAAGTTTTGCTTGAAAAAAAAAAAAAAAGAAATACTGAGTAGAAGAAAATTTAGTAGTCAAAATGTTATAATATTCCCCCCTCCAAAAAAAGACCCAGTGGTTACTGACACTTTCTATCAAAGCTTCAATAAATCAGTACTTAAATGTAAATAGAGCCAGGTGCAGTGGCTCATGCCTGTAATCCCGAGCACTTTGGAAGGCCAAGGTGGGAGGACTGCTTGGGCCCAGGAGTTCAAAAGCAGCCTGGGCAACATACTAAGACCCCGTCTCTATAAGATTTTTTTTTTAATTTTTTTAATGTAAATGAATAAAAAGAGTTCTGGAAGTATGCAACCAAACTGATAATAGTGGTTAGTTCTGGAGAAAGGAGGTGAAAATTATGGGTAACAAAGAGATAATATTTTTATTTTTATAAGAACATTCATGCATGACTTGTATAATTTATAATTTTCTAAGAAATTTTCCTACAAATTAAACACAAAAAGTCTTAATTCATATCTAAATTAAATAACTAAATAAAAAAGAAATATTGAAGAGGTAAAAATGATAAGATGCTGCTAATTTTCTGACTTGAACAACTCAGAAATGATATAAATGATGGTCTCATTTACAGAACTAGGAAACTAATAGAGAAAGGCAGGTTCAAAAGGAAAATAGTTAAGTCTGAGGCACAAGTGTAACAAATAAATAAAGATGTCCTATGGATAGGTGGACTACAGGAGTCTGAAGCTCAGGAGAAGGAACACTTGAACCTGGTACATAGTGGTTTGAGAGTAGAGGAGAGTAGGAAAAGGGTCCAGAAAAGCGGGAAGAAGAAGGTGGCTAGACTGGAGTTACCAAAGAGGTAAGAGAAAAACCAACAGATCTTGATTTATCAAAGTCCAGTAAAGACTGTTATGAGAAAGAGTGGTCAGCTGTGTTCAGTGCTACTGAGTTGTCAAATAAGACGAAGAACGAAGAGCCCACTGAATTTAGCAACACTGGCATCTTTAGCAGGTTCAGTGGAGTGCTGGGGCAGAGACCAAACTTAAAAGAATGAAGTACAAGGTGAAGAAATAAAGTGAATGTGATCACTCTTTGAAGAAATTTGGATATGGAAAAAAAAAAAAAAAAACACAGGGCAGAGGCTAAGAATGGGGTAGAAAGGCTTAGTGTCAAAGGAGGGCTTTTTTTTTTTTTAAGGTGGAAGAGATTTCTCCATGTTTAAATGGCATTTATGTGCAATGGTAGAAAGGGAAAAAAATGATTATTTCTTTTCAATAATGCCCCAAAATTAATATAGGAAACAAACTGGAATGCTGCTCATTTCTGTAGTATGACAGTGAGAAATCTCAGCCATCAGTAAATGGAATTTATTCACTCCGAAAGATAATAAATCAACAAAAAAAAACCTCTTCTGTAGACATGAAAGATCTGCTTACATTTAAATCATAGGGAACTTTTAAAACATTCACATCAAAATGGAAAATGAAATTTAAAGTTCATGTGCTTAATGTCCAATCTGTAAATTCTAAAATATACTTTATCAAAATATTCAGGTGAGGGAGGATAATACAACAGGTCAACTTTCTCTGATTCTTCCACAGATTAAAGGTTTCACAGATGCCTTGAAAGGAAACTGATGAGTACATGAATAGCTTAGTTATTTACACCCCTTGAGGCACATACACAGCACACCTAATGGTTCTGCCCTGAGGCAAAAGACTTAACAGATTGCCCTCCTAATTGCTCCCTGGACGCCCGGTACACAAAGCCACGTGATCCCGAGGTACAGATTCCTATATAAAACTCACCTTTAGGAAAAAAAATCAAAAGATAAATATCTCGCCAACTACTTCTAAACAAATAAAACTCTCTTATAATACCCAAAACCTAACAAATCACCATGCCATGCACTAGCTAATATGCCTAATAAAATTCTGACCTGCTTCTCTTTAAAATAAAAGCAATTTAGGTAAAGACATTAGCCAATTATTTAAACATCATTACCCAATAAACTTCTGAACATCTAGTTTTACTATAAATGCAGTGCCAATTTTATAATTTCAAAGTGAGAAATTTCATTTCTAAGGAATGCCTGTTATATCTTCATAATAAGCACAGATAGTTGATAAAGTCATCAATTTTAAAAGTTTAAAATATAAAATAAAATCTAGGTGGAGTAAGGAGGTAAAAGAACTTTTTAAACTTTAAGAAATTCAGAACTGGCGACTAAACATCTAAAAAGGCAAGGAATTTTTCTAAGTTTAGGAAAAAAAATAATAGAAAGAAATTGAATTCCTAAAAATAAAAAATCTTCCACTCCTCCGTCCCCAGGACATATTCCCCACCCTGGGGCAGAGCCCAGATGCAGACCTGACAGTTTGTCCCCAGAGCTCGTGCTGTCCACCACTATGGCCCTCCACAACCTTTACCAACTGATGAAAAAGAGGATAGGAGTAAAGTTCACAAAATGGGAGATGCAATGAATAAGCAAACATATGGGAAAAAACTTTGTGAGTAACTTTAAATTTTCACATTAAAACAACAGGTAACTTGTAGGTGGTTCTTTAGTTTTTTATTTTGCTGTTAATTGGCAAAAAAAGTGTAAAACTATGCTAATATGCATTGCTGGCAACTGGTGTGTGAAACTGGTAGGCAATTTGGCAATACATATAAAGTGCCATAAAAACATCCAAAATGCCCTTTGGCCCACTATTTCCTCTTCTGGAAGTCTATACTAAGGGAAAGAAAATAGGGGCAGAGTGAAGGGCAGTGCTTACTCCACATGCACAAAGACACTCATCTGAGCCTCACGCATAAAATGAAAACTTGGAAACAAATTTAAATGCCCAAAATAAGACAATGGTCAAATAAAATATAAATCCACTGAATTATTTATGTTTACACATAACATGTATATAACAGAAAAATGCTTCTCATACAATGTCAAACCAAAAGAGCTAGATATAAAAATGTACAAATAATGAAAACCTGCATTTAATGCATAGGAAATACAAGGAGGAAAAACACTAAAATAGTGACTATGGTTGGTTAACACAATGGTATAGAATGACTTTTCCCATTTCCCAGTATCTTGCACGTTTCAAAATGTGGTTTCATTGCTTCTATTATTTTTATACAGCTTTTAAAAAATGGGAGGGGAGGATTTCACAGGGTATTTGCAAATTTAAAATAGAATACAAATCTGAGTGTTCTTTGAAACTTTTTCAAAAATCAAAAATAACCGTGCAATGGTAAGATGTTTCATAATTTGTTCGATGTAGTTCAAGTTCTTTTGTACAGAGGATGCAAAAGAAAAAATGGTTATGATCTCACTTAGGGCCTTAGAAGTTATCTCAGAAGTTATTTAATTCTAAATACAACTGGAAAGCCATTTGAGTTTTAAGTTGGAATGTTCCATAATCTGATTTATGCTATAGCCTCTGTTTTCTAGTTTGTTTTTTAGTAAAATCTGACATCTTAGATGTCCAGTGAAGTAGCTGTGGAAAGAGGAAGAACCATTTACACCACCTAACTCTTGATCTAAAAAACTAACATCATTAGATAAAAAAAATCATTTTTAGTAATATTGCAAATCTTAACATCTCCCCTACTAGACTGACAGTTCCTGAGGTATGGCAGGGATGCATCTTATTTTCGCATGGTGGGTGGTTCTCACGTAAGTATACAGAGCTGTGCTTGAGGAGGTATACAAGGGGAAAAACTAACGCCCCATCAGTCAGGATCATCACAAACCACCACTCAAGTAAGCAGACATAAATAGGGCTGTCCACTTTCAAATAAATCTTTCTAAGATATTAAAATATTTCTGAGAGAAGAGGTGGGTACCCAAAACACCAAACCGAAACAGTCTAGGCAAGCCCCCAGGTCATCTAAGCCTGAGCCCTGGAATACTCAATTGTAGCCAACCATAAAGTATACATTACTACAATGGATTCTGAGAATTTGGCCTCTTGCTTAGTGGTGGTGAACACAGAATGCTCTTTTATTGGGATGTCAAAAGAATGTATTTGAGTTTGATCCAATGACCAAATTACATAGTTAATTCTGTAATATAGTAACTTGGCTTTCACTGACCTATGCTCAAAGATTATTTTGATTGAAATAAATGTTATATAAGATAAATTCTCCAATAGGGACTGAGGCATTTTAGTTAACCAAGTCTGCTACATTTGCTATTAAAGCCACTGGGTCTTCAGGTCTTAGAACAATATAGTAGGAAGCAGCTTATAATCTACATCCAGTGCCCAATGAAGTGATGTACAACTCACTAAAAGCACCAATGAATATGTGTGTAAACACTCTATAGTTTAAAAAGGACATCACATACAAAATATTATTTGATAACTAAAATGTAACTAGACCTTTCTTTGTATCTTTCAACATGCTCCCTTCACACATTATATGCCACTTCATATTCAAAGAAGTCTTTTAGTTAAGCAAGGCAGATATTATCACACCATCATAGGTGTGGTAAGTGGTAAGCTTAAGTGAGCTACAAAAGTTCATACAGCTGCTAGATGTCAAAGCAGAAACTACACTTGCAGGGTGAAAGACATTCTCATTTGCCTCTCCTCCCCTTAGCAGATCTCCATCAGAGAGCTGACTGACTTGCTTCTTGTGCAAGCAATGTGATCAAAAGGAAATTATTTGATGACATCCCAGATATATGTCCTTTCTTGATAGCTGGCCAGCAGTAAGAGTTGTTTCATCTACTAACACCTCATAATAGAAAATCCACAGATTTTTACCCAAAAGGCAAACTGATCATTAAAAAGGTAAGCCTCCTACTGAGCCCAAGCCCAAACATTATTTTAAAAGAATTTATTTAAAAATTCAAGGGCTAACATAAAGGAAAACCAAAGGCAGACTGCTCAGAGGTTTTTCTCCCTTGTTTTCTACTATTTACATCAAGCAAGACATTTCAATTATCTAGAATAACTATGCCAATTATTTTGCATAGTCATTTGGCAGTAGTCCTAAAATAAATCCTAACTTATTACACCAGTTAATATGAATACTTTTAAATTATTTCAACTGAGTAAAATGTTCCTAAATTTTGAAATATCTATCAAGTATGGAGAATTATTGGTGTATCTACTATGAATTACTAATAATTATGTTTTATATAAAATACAGCAGCTAACATGTTTTGAGTTCTTTATCATGTGCTGGGCACTGGGCTGTTTAAACATGAAATCTCACTGAATCCTCACAACAATCCTACGGTGTAGGTAGAAACTTTTGGTTTTTGAGAGAGGTGCTTTCTCTGTCGCCCAGGCTGGAGTACAGTGGCATCACCACAGCTTACTACAGCCTCGACCTTTTGACATCAAGCGATCCCCCTGCCTCAGCCTCCCATGTAGCTAGGACTACAGGTATGTGCCACCACACCTGGCTAATTATTTTTTTAATTTTTTGTAGAGATGGAGGCCTCCCTATGTTACCGAGGCTGGTCTCAAACTCCTGTTCTCAAGTTATACCTCTCATCTTGGCCTCCCAAAATGTTGGGATTACAGGCGTGAGCCACCATGCCCAGCCACAAACAACTATTAAATCTACTTTATAAATGAGGAAACAGAGGCACTAAACATTAGTTAACCAATCAGAAGGTAGGAAAACTAGGATCTGAAGGTAAAAAGTCTAGCCACTATAATATATGGCCTCTGTGATCTACCTGTTCTCTTGTATGGCTTTGGGATAATGGAAAAAGCATAGACTCCAGACTCTGACTACCTGTGTTCAAATCCTAGCTCCTGTGCTTACAGATGCAATCTTGAGAAAGCTAGAGAAAATGTTCTTGCACTTCTCAACAACAAAAGGCACGTGAGGACCTGGGTAAAGTGGCTCATGCCTGTAAATCAGGACTCTGGAAGGCCAAGGCAGGAGGATGGATCACTTGAGGTCAGGAGTTCAAGACCAGCAGAGTGATACCCCATCTCTAAAACACCTTTGTTCAAATGAAATAGCCAAGCATGGTGGTACATGCCTGTAATCTCAGGAGGCTGAGCTGGGAGGATCGCTTGAACCCAGGAGTACAAGGCTGCAGTGAGCTATGACTGCACCACTGTACCTAGCCTGGGCTACAGAATGAAACCCTGTCTCAATTAAAAAAAAAAAAAGAAAAAGAAAAAAGGCACTTAAGGCCTGATGTAAGCATTTCTACACTGCGGAATTATTATGAAGAGAAAACGTTAACGCCTAGAAAACAGTGACTGGCTCACGCTTAGGGATCAAAAATCTCAGCTGTAATACAGTGACTCCTCAGGGGATGGTGAGGTGTCTGGGGCTATGGCTCCACACCAAATGGCCTCAAATTGCTCTTGTTGAATTCATACGTCTTCTTTCCTTTTAAAGGTTTTACTTCTTCATGCTATCACTTAATCAAGCTGACACTGTCTGGGGATGTGCCTGTATATAAGGCATTCCCTTCTGTGCGTTTTTTTTTTTTTTTTGGAGACAGCATCTCGCTGTCACCCAGGCTGGAGTACAGTGGCAAGATTATGGCTCATGCAGCCTCGACTTCCTGGGTTCTAGCGATACTCTCACGTCAGCCCCCCAGGTAGCTGGGACTACAGGTGTGCGCCATCACGTCTGGTTAATTTTTGTATTTTTGGGGAGATGGGGTTTCACCATGTTGCTCAAGCTAGTCTCAAGCTCCTGGCTCAAGCAATCTGCCCACCTCAGCCTCCAAAGTGCTGGGATTACAGGCATGAGCCAACACACCCAGCATGTGCCTCTTTCAAATACATTATCAATTAGAAAGCTAAACTAGAAAGCTAAATACACTATAAACTAGAAAGCTAAACTTTCTAAAACAATTTCTAAGTAGGAATATCCAAATTCTAAGACAAGATTCTGGGTCTTTCCAATCAGCTAAGAGAAAAACTTCAGTGTGTGGACATTGTAACATCTAGTTTTGGCTTTTTAGAGTTCGATTTGCTTATTCACCTTCTTTGTGAGGTTTGAAGAATGTTGAGGATACCACACATTTTAGACCTACACATAAACTTGGTCTTGCTGGAGCACACTAAAACGTGGCACTGCCACTATCCCATCGAGTCAAATATACAGGACAAAGAGAGGCAAAGTGGGTGCAGGCTGGTAGATTGCTCAAAAAATGCATAAAAGGCATACGCAACCTTTTCTGGCTAAGAGTTAAAAGAAATTAAAAATGACACTTAGGCTGGGCGTGGTGGTTCATGCCTGTAATCCCAGCACTTTGAGAGGCCAAGGCGGGCAGATCGCTTAGAGCCCAGGAGTTCAAAACCAGACTGGGCAACATGGTGAAACCCAGTCTCCATTAAAAATACAAAAATTAGCTAGGCATGGTGCCCGGCGTCAGTAGTCCCAGCTATTTGGGAGGCTAAGATGGGAGGATCACTTGAGCCTGGGAGGTGGAGGTTGCAGTGAGCCAAAATCACTGCCAGCGTGGGTGACAGAATGAGACCATCTTAAAAAAAAAGACACCTAATAGAAGACACATTTGGAGGTTTAAGGTGCTTTACAGAAGAGGAACTAAGGTATTGGGCAAATGTCCCCATTTTAGACAAATTTGCCAAACTTACTGCCAAATATGGTGGTCTGACAGAACTTTTCAGTACACTATGCCAACCTAATGCTATTTGCACACACTCTCTAGTAAGTCAGCAAAGGGAATTGACTCCATCTTTCAGTGATGAGCCCATTAGACAAACCTAAGTACTGAAAACCGCTAAGTGGTAGAAGAGAACATAATCACACTGTTTACTGTGAGACGAAGTCTTCAATGGATTAAAATAAAAGCACACAAGGGAGGGTGAAATGGAAGGATCATACAAAATATATTTGAGATGCCTCAAAAATAAAAGAGCTGTCAAATCAGAAACAAAGTTTAGAATGTTCCATTCTTATTACAGCAACTGTATCAAGCACTGCTATATTTCTGTGTCACACCATAGAAACTGCCATCCCCAAACATTTTTCAAAATTCAAGGTGTCAGCCATTCCCTATCCAAGAAGCTGATTGATAAAATATATATATATATGAAAATCTTTTTTTTTTTTTTTGAGACAGAGTCCTGCTCTGTCGCCCAGGCTGGAGTGCAGTGGCGTGATCTCAGCTCACTGCAACCTCTGCCTTCTGGGTTCAACCGATTCTCCTGCCTCAGCCTCCCGAATCGCTGCGAATACAAGCGCCTGCCACCACGCCTAGCTAATTTTTGTATTTTTAGTAGAGATGGGTTTTCACCATGTTGGCCAGGCTGTTCTCGAACTCCTGAACTCAAGTGATCCGCCAGCCTCGACCTCCCAAAATCCTGGGATTATAAGCATGGGCCACCGTGCCTGGCATGTGTCACATTTCAAAAAGGCTATGAACCATAATAGGGCAGGGGTCAGCAAACTTTTCCTATAAAGAGCCAGATAGTAAATATCTTAGGCTTTGAAGGCCAAAGTTTCTCTCATAACTACTCAACTCTGCAATTAGACCATGAAATTAGTCAGTGACAATACATTAAATGCTATGGTCTGAATGTTTTTGTCCCCCCAAAATTTACCAATGTAATGGTGTTAGGTGGTGGAACCTCTGAGGGACGATTAGGTCATGAGGCTGGGATTAGTGTCCTTAAACAAGAGGCATGCATGACTCCCTCATTCTTCCCATCATGTGAGGTCAGAACAAGAAGGTGTCATCTATGAACCAGGAATAGGACCAGACATTGAATTTGCCAGCACCCTGATCTTGGGTTTCCTAGCCTCCAGAACTATAGGAAACTAAATTTCTGTTGTTTATAAGCCATCCAGTTTATGGTATTTTGCTATAGTAGCCCCAAAGGACTAAGACATAAACTAATGAGTATGGATGTGTTACAATAAGGCTTTATTTATAAACTCTGAAATTTCAATTTCATATAATTTTCACATCACATAATATTATTCTTTTTTTTTCCAACCACTAAAAAATAAAAATAAAAAACATTCTTAGTTTGCAGGCTATACAAAAACAGGTGGCAGGCCAGATTTGGCCTGTGGGCCATAATTTTCTGATCCTTTATAATAAGCTGCGCTAATATTCATGTATATGCAAAAAACCTACCAACTACAATTTTAGAATTATGTTACTTTTGAATCGAGAGGGGGTGGAGTATGCTATTATGCTTTCTGAAATAGAAACTATGGGCTGGGCATGGTGGTGCATGCCTGTAGTCCCAGCTACTCAGGAGGCTGAGGTGGGAGGATCACTTGAGCCCAGGAGGTTGAGGCTGCAGTGAGCTGTGATCATGCCACTGCATTTCAACCTGGGTGAAACAATGAGACCTAGAAAAGAAAGAAAGGAAAGAAGAAAGGAAGAAAAGAAAAAAGAAAAGAAAAGAAGAAAGAAGGAAGGAGAGGGAGGGAGGGAGGGAGGGAGGGAGGGAGGGAGGGAGGGAGGAAGGAAGGAAGGAGAAAGAAAGGAGAGAGAAAGAAAGAAAGAAAGAAAGAAGGAAAGGATGGAAGGAAGGAAGGAAAGAGAGAAAGAGAGAGGGAGGGAGGGAGGAAGAGAGAGAGGGAGGGAGGGAGGAAGAGAGAGAGGGAGGGAGGGGGGAAGGAAGGAAAAGGAAAGGAAAGGGAAGGGAGGAAGGAAGGAAGGAAGGAAGGAAGGGAGGAAGGAAGGAAGGAAGGAAGGAAGGAAGGAAGGAAGGAAGGAAGGAAAGAAACTATCCTATAGAGACTACTTAAAACTCTTGGCCTCTAAAGTTAATACCAAAATGTTAAATGAGAAATTGTGTGTCTTTTTAATAACCTTTAAACATATTTTAGCTTACCTCAGGAATGACTTAAACCTCAGTAGTGCTCATATTAGTAAAGTATTTTTATGTCCATCCTTGATAGCTAGGGTCTCTCCCCACCCCCGCAAGCCAACTAATCATTAAGGCACTGTGCCAATAATAAGTTTCCATAGTATGATACCAGCTATTTCCAGAAGCTTCATTAGAAAATATGTTGAGTCTAAAATAAGTATGAGAACACTTTGGGATCAGAGATGAGACTGTCGAGAACAAGGGCTTAGCCTTCTGTGAACTCAGCAGAAGTGTGCAAGGTAAGTACTATAAAATCTCATAGGCAGTTCTGTTACTGTTCAAAACTGGTTCTATATGTCACTAGATTACAGAGTATTCTTATCAATTCTATATAACAAACAATTCCGAATAACCAAGAGGTTACTCTGATTCCATGATGACACTTTCCACGAGTTGATGTGATCATTCTTGTATGGATAGCCTTGTAAACTGGTGCTGTTAGCCTGTACTAAACCTTTTCCATTTGATTGGCCTCAGTGGGTTCAGATCGAACACCTTCCTTGCAGGCAGTGCCCCCTGTGGGGTGGGGAAAGGAGGGCACAGTCTCCAATATGTAAGCTGGCTCCCTACAATATCTCTAAAAACATCTGCAGTGGCTCAATAACAGTGTTTTTCAAATGGTGGGTTCCTAAACCACTAAGAGGTCATAGGCCAATGCTGTGTGTCACAGAAAGCATTTTTTAATGGAAATGAAACAGTATTATTGAGAACATCAGCAAGCATGGCATGTTTTCGGGATAAGTCTTGTCTTGTGAAAATCTGTTTCTGTTATTTATAGTAACGTATGTGTGTACTGGGTTGTGATGTAAATTTTCTTACTTTACAGGGGGTAGCAGTCTAAAAATGGCTTCAAATGCCTGCCAGACCTAAACAGATATAAAAGATAAGTAAGCAATCAGGAGAGCAGTCAGATCTGGAAATAAAAACTGCAGTCATCACTTGATGGCACAGAAAGCTTTGAGATAACTGGCATAATCTAAGAAAAGGGCATCAGGTAGGAGAAAAGTGCCCAGCCTTAGACGATAGGGACACCAACATTTAGAGGGCAGATAGAGGATGAACCACCAAAACTCAATGAAGGAGTGGCCAGAGAGGTGGGAGGAAAATCATGAGCTGAGGCTCCCTGTGCAAGCTTCCTCTACTGCAGGGAAAACCTGTAAAACTAAAAGTTACAGCTGGGCACAGCGGCTCACACTTGTAATCTCAGCACTTTGGGAGGCCCAAGTGGGCGGATCACCTGAGGTCAGGAGTTGGAGACCAGCCTGGCCAAAATGGCGAAACCCCATCTCTACTAAAAATACAAAAATTAGCCAGCATGGTGGCACACACCTGTTAATTCCAGCTATTCAGGTGGCTGAGGCACGAGAATTGCTTGAACCTGGGAGGCAGAGGCTGCAGTGAGCCAAAATCCAGCCATTGCATTCCAGCCTGGGGGACAGAGCGAGACTCTGTCTCAGAAAAAAAAAAAAAAAGTGAATAAGAAGGCATATCTCAATTTCCCATTTTAAAAAAATAAGGCATGAATGAGGAAGGGTTGGAGAATGTTTATAAAGAGAGTAAAAAAAGATGCTACAGAGCCTGGAAATTTACTTACTTTGCTGATACATACCTAGGAATACTCACTTGATATTTTATGGTAAGTACTGTATACCAAGAGAGGATGCTGGTATCCATTTAAACCACCTACTTCCGTATTTGAAAACATGTGGGAGACTCACATAATGGTTAATCATTTTAGGTTTGTCTGTTAGTGTTCTAAAGGTGTCAAACCGCACTGAATCTTGTCCTTAAAGTATGTTTTCCACGATCTTCTTGCAAATTTCACACTAAATTTCCTGTGAGGAAAGGATAATACTTAATAACCTGGAAGCAAATGCTTTCAATATAAAGTATAATAGAATAACAGGGTTGCCTTTTGTTTAGACTGGAGTTGTCCCAAGGCTTTATCCTGAGCCCCTGTCGTTAGAAGCCACAGCTTCTCATCTTCTGGGCAGCAGCCTCAGTTGGAGGTAAGGGGGTTCCCTGGAAACAAACATGCAAATCCAGTATCCTGACTACTTTAAATGTCTTTGTCTAGTTCATAACTTCTTACAAATAACCTGTCAGTACTCTTGGTCTTAATAATACAGCACATTAATGTAGTGGGATGCTAACTTTCTTTTTCAATATTTACTTAGAAAAGAGGTAACTACTGCTCAGGACAATTAGTATGTCACAGAATCAGGAGGATGATACTGAAACGGGCCTTAAGAATTATCTTGCCAAGTTCCCTCATCTAACAGATAAGAAACTGGAGCTTTTTCCAGGTGATCCAGAGGAAAGAACCTGGCTGTCAGAAGCAGTCAGATGAGGGTTTCAACCCTACTTCTATTACTTTTTCATCACACAAAGTCAGTTTCATTTGTAAAATAAAGGTAACTACCTATCTCACACAGGATAATTAAAAGGAAGCAATGTGTTTAAAGCACTTAGCACAGTGCTGGCACATGGTAGGTACTCAAAAGTTAAGTCCCTCTCCTTCAGCCCAGGGAAAAGTCCACACTGGGACCTACTCCCACTCTTCTGTGACTTTACCCCCCTCCCCCACCAACACACACACACACAAGGAAAAAGACCACAAGAATATATATATATTTCATCTTTTTATTGGTCCTGATTTAAATATAAAATTAACATTAAGGGGCTTCTTATATAACACACCTAAATTCAAACTCAATCCAAAAGATGGCAATGGTCTAAGGAATGGGTAGAGAAAGAAGAAAACCAAGAAGCCTCAGTGAGACAAGGCGAAAACAAGCAAGTTCAACATCACAGAAGTCAAAGTTGGAATTCCATATAAATGGCTACTGTTATCAAAAGCCAGGAAAAGATCAAAGAGAAACAAAAGCTTAAATAACCCATTGTATTGGCTATAAAATCAGTGGTGACCTTGAAGAGAGATGTTCCAAAGGTGAGGGTAAAAAACTAAAGCCAGTAACAGAAGTCAAAATAAAAATAAGTGCTAGATAAGTAAAATCAATGGAAACAGCCACTCATTTGAAGTGCTCAGCAGTAAGGAGACAAATCAAACAATTATCATGTGTGGGGGCAAGATCAAAAAGTAGGAGATAAGAGCACAGGCTCTGAAACCACACTGCCTGGATTCACATCCCAACTCTACCAAGTAATAGCTATGTGACCTTAGGAGAACTACTTACCTTCTCCATGCCTATTTCCACATCTGCAAAGCAAGCTTAAAAATGCTACTTCCTCTGCCAGTTATTTTTCTGTTGGTTCTCAATTCTTCTCCACATTACAAGGGGCTAGAAGTCTATAAACTATATTTTCCAAATTCCCTTGTCAACTTGCTTCCAGTTGGGTTCCACCCATGGGAAACACTGTCAAGAGACTGCAAGTTGAGAGAAAGAAAAGGCCTTTTTTGTTTCCTGGTTCTAGTGATACCTCCAACAGCAGCAACAGATAACTGTAGGCTCCATCATCATCTGTGGTGGCTCCAAAGCAGCAGAACCAATGAAGATCTCCAGCCGACCTGCAGGGCATGCACTTTAAGCAGCAATGGACACCTGATACTTGATAACATCCTCTTCTCCATTTTACTCATTCAACAATCAACATTCATTCACACATTTTCTCTCTCTCTCTCTCCTTTTCTGGTCCAACATTACTCTCCCAACACACACTTTTTTCTTTGTGTTCCTCCAGCCCTTTCAACATCACTATAACCGATACCCTGCATTAAATCTTTCTCTGCTTAAAACATCTATTTAATGGTAGGTTTTTGGTGGTTTTTTTTTCCATTTTCCTGACTGGACACTAACTGATAGCACCTACTTCTTACAGTCGTTTTGAAAATAAAATGAGTTTAGAAAGTAAAGACTTCAGATCACTACCTGGCCCCTAGAAAGCACTTTATCAATATTAACAATTGTTGCTCTTCAAGAATCAAACCCACATCCAAAATCGAGTTCCTTGTCTCCCATACAAAATCTAATTCTGAAAACAGTCCCATCATCCTTTCCCTCACCCAGGCTCCAAATCTGAGGTGGTTTTCTTCACATCATAAGCAAAATCTGCGGGTTCCCTCTTTAGCAAGTCCACCCATCTTCATTCACCTGGTGTACGCCTTTAACTAGCCTGGATGAAGGTCCTCCCCCTCCCCAGGGATTTCTCTGCTTGCAGGCTCCAGGTCATTCTACAGGTGCCCTAGAATAATTCTTTAAAGGGGAGGGGAGCGGTCAGATCACGTCATTCCCCGCATAAAAACTATCAGTGGTGCCCAAAGTCACAAGTCCATTCAGCTACATACAGCCTTCCTGAACCCCTGCCTCCTTTCTTAACAGTAGTTCTCACTATACCTGTCTCCTATTTGCATCCTCAAATCTTGCACCCCAACCACATGAGAAATCTCTGGCATTCCCCAAACTCCCCCTTTGGTCCCTCCATATCTGGATGGAATGTCCTCTGTGATCCACTCCCACTGCAGAGCCTTATCCTTTCCATTTCATTGAGAACTAACCTCTCACTCTTCTTAAGCATTTCACCAAACCATCACTATCATAATTTACCACTACGTGTGTTATATGTATTGTGTTCTTAATGAAACTAAGGTTCATTACACCTGAAATGTCCTCTATACAGCAGAGCTTCCCCATATAAGAGATTAAAGTTCCAAGACAGCAAAACCTCAGCTCTTGAGCCAGCCAAAGCCAGCAGTGTCCAATCACCAGCCTGTTAGCAGCTTATCTACAATTAGAAATCACCTCCTACCCCAGTGCAGTACAAATTATTTTCTGTGTGCTATGAGGTAAAAGAGACTGGGAAGCACTGCTCTATAGCATCTGGCTCAGCACCTTAAACACAAAACAACAGCACTGGTCTTCCACCAGAGCTCAAGAAATGGAAAGAACTCCTTCTCCATTTCCAAAGTTTTACTAGCAGCATTTCCTTGTACTGGTAAAAGCTCTCAAGTAAAACCACACCAGTTCCTCACCTATTTACAATTTTCTTAATTTTTGGAAAGTGAATAAAAGTTAATGAATGAAAACACAGAACTTTTAAATATAAGATGACTATATATTCCAGACTCATTTGTATTCATAAATATTAGATTTTATTTTGGACCATTTAACACATAACTGGATTCTAAGACAGTCAACTGGAATTCAGAACACAGTTCCCTATCAAGGGGGAAAATTGTGGTTAGCTTCTCAGGCTTCCATTTCTTATAAATACTTTAAAACAATACTGCTTCAAATAACAGCAGTTAAATACTGCTGCCTGGAAAAAAAACATTAACTTAAAAGAATAAGGAAATACATGATTTTTTGCAGAGATTTTTGGGGATCTTCAAGATCCTTTCAAGCGCTTAAAAGGTTCAAGACATTATTTCTAACTTTAAAATTCTACAAGCTGCATTTTCCTTGTTACAGGGCTATCACTGTAGTAACTTTTATCAGCCATGTATAATCACAATTGAAACAAAAAGAACAGAAAAAGAGAACACTGGAAAAGTAAATGCGGCAAGGAAATAACTAGAGGCAAAGAAGACACACAAAATGGTGGAACTTAGTTTTAGGCAATAAATGAGAGGAAAGATAAGAAAAGAAAAACCATCCAGGACGTTTCAGGAAAGTTGTCAAAAATTGAGGAGGCAACTTTCCCACATCTGCCATAAGATGGCGCTAACAACCAAGGACAGCTTGGTAACTCATCAACTAGGAAGAGTAGGGTTAAAACAGGTCCTGGAGTGCTGGCCTGCCTTGCTAGATTGGGGAAGTTCTCCTGGATAATATCTTGCAGAGTGTTTTCCAACTTGGTTCCATTCTCCCCATCATTTTCAGGTACACCAATCAGACATAGGTTTGGTCTTTTCACATAGTCCCAAATTTCTTGGAGGCTTTGTTCATTTCTTTTTATTCTTTTTTCTCTAAACTTCCCTTCTCTCTTCATTTCATTCATTTCATCTTCCATCAGTGATACCCTTTCTTCCAGTTGATCGCATCTGCTACTGAGGCTTCTGCAATCTTCGCATAGTTCTCGAAACTTGGCTTTCAGCTCCATCAGCTCCTTTAAGCCCTTCTCTCCATTGGTTATTCTAGTTATCCATTCTTCTAATTTTTTTCAAAGTTTTTAACTTCTTTGCTATTGTTTTGAATTTCCTCTCGTAGCTCAGAGTAGTTTGATCGTCTGAAGCCTTCTTCTCTCAACTCATCAAAGTCATCCTCCATCCAGCTTTGTTCCGTTGCTGGTGAGGAACTGCGTTCCTTTGGAGGAGGAGAGGTGCTCTGTTTTTTAGAGTTTCCAGTTTTTCTGCTCTGTTTTTTCCCCATCTTTGTGGTTTTATCTACTTGTTGTCTTTGATGATGGTGATGTACAGATGGGTTTTTGGTGTGGATGTCCTTTCTGTTTGTTAGTTTTCCTTCTACCAGACAGGACCCTCAGCTGCAGGTCTGTTGGAGTTTACTAGAGGTCCACTCCAGACCCTGTTTGGCTGGGTGTCAGCAGTGGTGGCTGCAGAACAGCAGATTTTCGTGAGACCACAAATTCAGCTGTCTGATAGTTCCTCTGAAAGTTTTGTCTCAGAGGAGCACCCGGTTGAATGAGGTGTCAGTCTGTCCCTACTGGGGGGGTGCCTCCCAGTTAGGCTGCTCAGGGGTGAGGGACCCACTTTAGGAGGCAGTCTGTCCGTTCTCAGATCTCCAGCTGCGTGCTGGGAGAACCACTACTCTCTTCAAAGCTGTCAGTCAGACAGGGACATTTAAGTCTGTGGAGGTTCTTGCTGAGTTTTTGTTTGTCTGTGCCCTGCCCCCAGAGGTGGAGCATGGAGGGGATGTGGAGAAATAGGAACACTTTTACACTGTTGGTGGGACTGTAAACTAGTTCAACCATTGTGGAAGTCAGTGTGGTGATTCCTCAGGGATCTAGAACTAGAAATACCATTTGACCCAGCCATCCCATTACTGGGTATATACCCAAAGGATTATAAATCATGCTGCTATAAAGACACATGCACACGTATGTTTATTGTGGCACTATTCACAATAGCGAAGACTTGGAACCAACCCAAGTGTCCATCAATGATAGACTGGATTAAGAAAATGTGGCACATATACACCATGGAATACTATGCAGCCATAAAAAATGATGAGTTCGTGTCCTTTGTAGGGACATGGATGAAACTGGAAAACATCATTCTCAGTAAACTATCGCAAGGACAAAAAACCAAACACCGCATGTTCTCACTCATAGGTGGGAATTGAACAATGAGAACTCATGGACACAGGAAGGGGAACATCACACTCCGGGGACTGTTGTGGGGTGGGGGGAGGGGGGAGGGACAGCATTAGGAGATACATCTAATGCTAAATGACGAGTTATTGGGTGCAGGAAATCAACATGGCACATGGATACATATGTAACAAACCTGCACATTGTGCACATGTACCCTAAAACCCTGAAGTATAATAATAAAAAAAAAAACAAAAACAAAAACAAAAAAAAAAACCAGGTCCTGGAGTAAACAGGAGATATTTTTTTAAATCCTTCAAAGGTGTAAGGTAAGGTTTCCAAATTTACAGACCCTTGTGAAAACATTTCCCTAGCCAACACAGAAATTATAAAAGGATGGTTTAGTTTTCATAAAGCTATGATTATTCCATTAAGAAGACTGTCTTCTATTCTGACATTTTTTAATTATATTAGAATGTTTTGTTTTAAACTGTGATTACTACATGAGCCAGTTCTGGGTGTGTTTACCCACAGATACACTCTGAGAGCTCTGTATCTCAAGTGAGCTGATCACTGACAGACCCCATTTCTCAGGCTCCTAGATCAGTTGGCTTTTCTCTGGGTTCAGTCTACAAGAGGCACTGGTGCAAAACTGGAAGGTGAGAAGGAAGGATTCACAACATTTCTCCCACTCCTTCCATCTCTTCTTTAGGCAGTGTTTCCAGCAATAGCTGCATTGCTTCCATGGCTCCAGCTCCTACTTGCCCCTACCAGGAGGTTTCAGTCTCCTGAGGTGAACCCTGGCTCCTAAATTCCCATAGCCTAACCCTAGTGAGTGTATTATCTTTGTGTATTATCTTCGTGCTGCTTTAAAAGCCCTCATCATTCAATCTACCTTGCTGTTTCAGCTGCATAACCTGCATAACCAATACCCTGCACTGAATTCCTGTTTCAAAAACTTATGAGTAGTTTCTCTTTTCCTAGGTGGACCCTGACCACTACATTAGGCCAGTGGTTCTGTGCGTATCAGAATCACCTGGAATGCTTATTAAAACCCAGATGGTAGGCCCCATCTCCAGAGTTTCCTAGTCAGTATGTCTATGTGAAGCCCAAGAATGTGTATCTCTAACAAATTAAGAGGTGATGATGATGCTATTGAACCAGAGACTACATTTTGAAAAATACTACAAAAAACAAAGAATTGACCACCTTACATTGGTCTGTTTCTCCTCTTTTTTATAAACTGGATAGTAAAATCCAAGAAACACTGAAACTCAAGAAAACCCGAACTTCTGTCTTCACACTATATATATATTATATTATATATACTATATGTAATATAGTATATATGCTATATATAATACAAATTATATATAGTATATAGTATATAGTATATAATATATAGTATATATAATAACATATTATATATTATATAATATATATATCAAACCTGTAAGACAGCTTATTACTATAAAAGCCAACGTTTTTAAGGAATGAGGGTTTTCTCTTTTTTAATTTTCACAGCCAAGTCCAAACGAACGATTTTTTAAAGTAAATATATTAGGCTGGTGCAAAAGTAATTGCAGTTTTTGCCCTTAGTTTCAATAATTTCATTAATAGCATTCATTGTATTTTACCAGAAATAAAATCCCAAATATCATAACCAACCCACTGAATTTCTATGAAAATAAAATGAATTCTAACTCACTGTAAATAACTCAGCCAATGAAGTCTGAAACCTACAAAATAATCAGTTAGCAGATGGTTCTTCCGCCTTAAAATTTAAGATGAAAAACAGTCTCAAATAATGTGAAGGGCAACTTAAAAAGAGTGTTCTGAAGGTGGGCATGGTGGTGTGCACTTGTAGTCCCAGCTATTTGGGAGGCTGAGGCAGGAAGATCACTTGAATCCGAGTTCAGGGCTGCAGTGAGCTATGATTCTGACACTGCACTCCAGCTTGGACAACAGAGCAAGGCTCCATCTCTGCCGAAACACACACACACACACACAGACACACACACACACAGTGTTTTGAAACCAAAGTTTAAGAATCACTACAGTGTTTAGATTTATGCTGGCAAAAAGTTAAAATCAAGTATGTAATCAAATCATAGCTGAATTGTATACATAAACAGAAAGAACTTATTATGAGACCAAAGGGCCTAGAGACTAGCACTAATTAAAAAATAATGAAGCCACTATGTAATTTTAAATTTCCTAGTAGTCACATTTTAAAAATTAAAATAAACAGGCTAAATTAATTCTAATAATACTTTTAACACAAAATATTATCAAAAAAATAAACTACTCATAATGTTTTACATTCTTTTTATTGCACTAAGTCTTCATATTCTGGTGCATGTGTTACACTTTCAGTAATCTCAATTCCATCCTGCCACATGGCTACCACATCAGACAGCAAAATTATAGATGAATAAAAATTTGCCAGTCTCTTTACTGAACAGATTGATATTTAGCATAATGGTAGCAATCTACTATCCTGTTCTACAAATTACTTGTAAATTATATTTTTTAAAAGTTTAAAGCTTTAAATGTATTGTTCTCAAACACTTAGTTACAAAACTAAGTTAACATTCTGGCTCCTGCAATCTAATTGTGTGTGTGTGTGTGTGTGTGTGTGTGTGTGTGTGTGTGTGTGTGTTGTGTGTGTGTGTGTGTGTGTGTGTGTGTGTGTGTGTGTGTGTGTGTGTTTTAAAGTTTCTCAAGAGAATCGCACTGTAAACAGGTAAGCTACATCACTTAGCTACATCAACACCATCACTGCTATTTTACTTCCAGTCTGAAAGCCAGGGGCATCTCAACTTGACTTTCTCTAGCCCAGAGGAAGACCCAGGAGCCACCGTAGGCCTCCACTGGTACTCAGACTAAGGAATTCTCATCTCCTGGGCTTGAGAACAGAAAGCTAAGTCATAACTACCAAGCTAAATCCCCAAGCCGACGTATCCGGTCCTTTGACAAGGAAAACTGATATAACCCCATCACTAATTCAACAGCAGCAGTTACTCAGTGGGGCTAGTAGAACTGTGATAAACAAAAATATTAGTCACATTTTTAATGTGATAAAAATAATACTTTAATACTGAATTAAAAACAGGACAAATCAGCTTGAGATACCTTTAATTACTCATGATCTGTAAAATGAGACCAGATTATAAAATTAAAAATCTAAGTAGACTACAAAATAGCTTTTACTTTCAGTAGAAAGTAAAATAAAGTACAACATATATTGCCTTAATACAGTTGATGATCAAAATGCAGTCTAAAAATGGAATATCTAACAAGTCACTGAATACAGAGGCAGACTATAAGTCATAAAATGGTGCTTTGAGAAACTCCCTCAACTCTCCTTAATATTCAAAATCCAGGGTATGATAATGGTTTATTCTAGAATCAAGTGATGTATGAATTTAAATTAGACTCTAAAGAAATGCAGGGGGATTGAAATGGAGCCTCTAATACCAAACAACTTCTGAGCCCCTCAAAAATAATGGACTGTTCCTTCGCTTATCAGAAGGTGAGTTTGCTTTTGCACATAAAACTCTTGCCATAAGCATAAATGTACTTGTGTGTATGTGCAAGAGTAGTGTGATAATTACATACCTTTGAGGCTTAAATACATCTCGTGTCACATCACACCTAAGGCATACAGTTATTTCAATTTGAACCATTCACTCCAGAGAGTAATTATTCATCCTATAACTTGGTCATAAAATGCAGAGCTTACTCAGTATTTCAGCAATTGTAAAGCATAGGTGGATTTTTACATGGTACTTCTATAAATCAGATAACCAAAACATGCACCTTAATAAGTTAAAGTGCTAAAATTATGGTGAGTTATATAGACTTCCTAAGCTTTTAACTTGTGCCCAGTCTACATAGAGAGCTGCAAATGCTACAGGCAGATCCAGCTAAGGAATAAAGTTGAACACGCAGGCAGTTCACTAATTTGAGCAGGGATACGTACGATCGCAGCAGGAATGAGGTCACAAGAAGGCATGAAAACATTCAAAAGACCATTCCTGGATGCTGCCTGGAAAGATAACCTTTCCTCATCAGCAAACAGAAGAATTTCCTAAAACAAAGCGGGGAAAGCACATTTTAAGGTTTCCTCTAAGAGTCAGGTCTTTAAGCTATAATTTGGTAGTAAGAGAATGTCTACAGCATCTGCTGAATCTATCTACAGGGATGCCAACACAATCCACAAGAACTCGAAGTTGTGCCTTCCAGTAACTGAGGTGTGTGCACCTCTACTGCCTCACACGGCTTGTTATACTCATCTCTCTCTGAAGGATGTCCAACACACATCGCCCCAGTCTCCCACTAAAATCAAGAAAATGGTAATTGTTTCAAGTCAAAGTATTTATGTCACTAAATGTTGTGACTGAAATTATTTGTAAACGTCCAACAAAGAAAAAGTCACCCTCAACTAAGTGTAGTATCAGCTCCAAGGAGCAAGAAGGTACTATATCGTGAATGGGTTATACATCCATTACTACTTATCAAGGAGAAAAAAATAAAACATATACATTCAGAAGTAGTGAAACACTGCTCAGAGGTCAGGCCACTATATTTGAATGGTATCACAGACCAAGGAGGACTGTGAATGACACATGTGCAAAAAGACAAGCTGCCTCTAGCAACACTTGGAAAACAAAGTACAACATGATCCCACTTGAGAGCTGGGAGGCCTAGGTGTTCAAGTCTAGCACAGACTTCCCAGATGCTCCTGACAAGTGACTTAACATCTCATATCTGTTTCCTCAGCCCTAGAATGAGAATACCTTCTCCTCAAAGTTGTTATGAGAACTAGAAATCATGCTTGTAAAGCACAGAACTGGTACTACTCAAAGGTGGTCAATATGTTGAGCTGCAACAATATAAAATGAAAATGGCAAATAAATGTTTCAAATGAGAGCTCATCCCAATCCTCATCCCAAACAAGATACTGAAAAATTTCAGGTTTCTCCAAGACCACTTTGAGACAGAAATGACTTTTATGTGGCAGATCATTCTACCCTGCTACTTATGTTACCTTGAGGAAGCAAAGATTAAAAACAAACTGAAAAAAAGCTCAAGCATAAGCAAGAATGCGCAGATCAACAGATAGGGGAAAAAAAAAGTTCAGGCCGACTTGCTATGGCCCACAGTGACCCTGCACATGAGCTCCAAGGTCAGTGCCTTGCCCCCATGACCAAACACAGTTGCTCATCCAAGAGAACTGAGAAGACAGGAAAGAAGAGAACTGACCTACGCATGTGAGCAAAAGAGAGTCTCCTGCTCTAACTACACACCTACCACCATCTTGCGATCTTTGGCTGCAAACAGGACTGTTTGGTTTTTCCCTGTGATACATGCCAAACTGAATGTATTAGACTATGTCATATAAATCCACATTCCAAGACAACTGACCTTGATAAAGTACTTACTGTAATTAAAATAGCATACCGTTTCTTAAACTCAGATTCTAAGAAAGTGCCTCTAACCATTTGTGGTTGTGAATTCACCTTTAGGTGAATGCAAGTGTACCTTTGGAAAATCTGGAAGTGGCCCAAAGTAGCCAAAAACACAAAACTAGTCTGTATTTTTCAAACTGGCATATTCTTTGTGCGATGGGTGTGAAGCAACAGATAAATGGAACCACTGAATAAAAGCAGTGCCTCCTCCTGGAGAGTTATGAAAATATTCCCAAAGTAAAATACCACTTCCTTCATCCATTTATTCAACAAACTTTTATTGAGAGACAACTATGTGCAAATAGTTGTACTGGTAGCCATGGATACAAACACATGTACATATACATATTCACACAACATATTTACAGTTTCTGCCCTCCTGGAGCCTACAATCTCAAGGGAGAGGACAATCCAAAAAAGAAAAGTCACACAAAAATCTATGATTAGGATTACGAGGGAGGTAATTTGTTGCCAGGATTATTTCTCTGAGCCAAGATGACAATTAGGGCATGAACCAAGCACAGAAGAGCATTCCAGATAGAAAAAAGAACATGGGCAAAGGCAGGTAGCAGGGCAGCCTGGACACATCTGAACGGCAAGGGAGGACACTGTGCAGAAGGTGGCTGAGGGTCCAGGCCAGACCATGCTGGGCCTTGTACACCCATGAATGACTTCAGGCCTCTGAACAAAGGGACACCACTGAAGGTTCTGCACAGGGTAGGTATGGACAACATCATCCTGGCTGCAATATAGATTCTAAGAGCTGAGCCCTGCCTGTCTAAAGTTTGCAAGCTGATTAACACTCTTATACATACACAAAGTCCACTCTTACACATGCATGTGTGTACAAACATAGCATATAAAATTTTTTAATGGTGCTCTGTGGTACAAATTAGAAGTGCAGAAAGGACACTAACAGGTCAGAAAGGGGGGAAATGCATGATGTGATGGCTAATCCAGTCTAAACTTCACTGAAAATATCGAACTGTGATAGCAAAAATAGAATGTGGAATAGGTAGTCTGGGTCATATCACCACAACTTTCCAAGGCAAAGACTTATGAGAATACCCAAAAATACAATTTAAAAAAACACAAGTAAGATTTCAGTTCATAATAAGCTCTTAAAATTTTATTTGAAACTATTTTTCTGAATAATTTATTTGTAAATCTTTAAATTGGGGGAAATGCTAACCAACTCTCTTCATTTATTAAAGTTTCCAAAAGAAGGGAATGTAAATCTTAGTACAGTCATATGACATAAGGAATTCAGAAACATAAATCTAAGAGTTGTTCCATCTTCTTCCATCTTCCACTTGCCATGGTACATATTCAGGGAAGCCTGGAAACTAAACCCTAAGTGATGAGGTCAGCCCACAACTGTCCATTCTACACATGAATAACACAGAATTGATTTTAGCTGTCCCTTTTCCATTTTCAGGCAAATTCTAGAGTTCCAAGTGAAGACAAAAATTCATTAGTCACTAGGGTCAAAAACAAGGGAGAAATTAAGACATTAAGGCATGATACACCTCGATGAATAAAACATGCTCTGTTTAGCTGCACTAGATCAGGCAACAATTATAATAAACTATTAACAAAAATAAATCTGTGGATAGAGAAATTTGTGTTTTAATGGTAATGAGACAGATTTTTTAAAAACAATGTTTCCCTTCTCTAATTATGAAATCAATGTATGATTACAGAGTTTTTGAAAAATACAGAAAACTAGAAGAAAATAATAAATGAAGGAAATTAGGTAAAACTGGAGCAATGTGTAACAATGTATTTCCCTTTTGTGTACTATTTAGAATTCAAATACTTTCATGTATTCCCATGTGAGCCTCTTAGCAGCCTTATGACAGAGGTGATAAAGGTATAATTAGTCCCATTTTATAAGGACTTGAGGAAGTTCAGAGCCAGTAAGTGTCTTGCCTAGAGGCACACGGATAGTAAAACAAGACGCCTCCTAATGGCTCAGATATCTTCCCTAAGCTCCAGACCATGTGATTAGCAAATGATACGTTACTTAAGTGCAAGAACCTAAAATGAAAGCAGTACCTGTGAACATCAATCTAAGATTGCTAAAACAATACAACTTCGAATAAGAATATAAAATTTACATATCTTTAAATTGAGAAAAAAAAAAGTCAGGGGTGGTGACATCAAACCCATGGAGACTGAGAATCTCTTAACTGCTTCCTTTTGGTCTGAATAGCCCAGACTGAAATGTATCTCCTATATGAAAGATTAAGGAGAGCCCACTGATGGAGACCAGAAATAAGCCAAAGGTCACCTTTCAATCCCAAAAAACACCATCTTCCCTCTCTTACTCTCTCCCTACACACACAAGTGCACACAGGGCACAATTCTAAACTGATTTATATCTTGCCCTCTTCCTTCTCGGAAACAAGATGTATGGCTAGGGTAACCATAGACTTTATTATCCAAAGTGGAACACTTCTATGAGTGAAAGAGGTGACTGTATAGGAAAAGAGACATAAGCCAAGACTGACTGGACAAATGGGAACAGGTGGTCACGCAATATCTGGATAACCCATCCCTCTCAGGGGCCAAGCACTGAAAGTACAGCCCTATTGTTAAATTATTGTTCAGAAAACTGCTCTGGTGTACCCCATGTTATGCAAATCGAGTCTTAAGCAAATTCTACCTCAAGAGAAAGTCATCAGCATTTTGGAGACCAGTTTAGTAAACCATTCCTATTAATTAGACAGTGTCATTTTACAATGTGTAAGATCTTGTGGGATATTCTGAAGTTACATGTGTTTTTTTGCATATCATCTGTGAGAGGAAGAGTTTTTAAAAACTAAATTTAGTTATACCAATTTCTTTTAAAAATGAAACATCAAATAGAAGAAAAAAGCAATCACTTAATCCCACAAAGGCATTTATAATTCAAAGTTATTTTTCTAGGTAACCCAAAAGTACTGTTCTATACAGGAATATTCAAGTTACTTTCTGTTTAGAAGTTGGAATCATCTAATAAATAAATTGGTTTCAGAATAGCTTTTGGGCTGATGCTACTATTAGCAAGTTAACAAGCTTAAAGAAAAGGTCTGGTCAAATGAGAGGATAAAAAAAGAAACCCTACACAGTATTTGGAGAAATATATTGATGACAAACCCAGTACTGAAAACCAGCCTGCTTATCCAGCAGTCATATTTCTATTCACTTCCTCAAAGACTAAGTCACAACAATTCAGATTCAGAAAATCAAACAGAAATTAGAAACTGGAGCTATTTTTTTCAATTAAGAGAATTTCATGCAGACACCCATAGGACTGGCATATACTCTAAGACTATCATTCATTCAAGTGACATTTCAATGTCTACTATGCATATAATGCACTGGCACTGTTAATACAGTAGTTGGCTGTTCTAGATTTAAAATTTGCCAGAATTTTTTTTCAAACTAGCGGATTCATCTTTCACTCCAAAAAAAGACTTTGTATTTAAATGCTCTGTAACTCTCACCCCAAAAAAACAAGACTAGAAATATCTGCTTAAACAATGATAAATTCAAAATGACTACTCCATAACAGTGTATGGTAGAGTATTTTTACATCTGTTAGCACTCCTTATTTTGATTCAATTTGATTAGACAACTGATGCTTCCTCCATTAAAGATGCTTAGAAATCTACAATCCTACAAAGGATATTCTGATTTCTCATTAAAAAAAAAAACTGTCCCTCATTTTCTCCGATTTTTACATTATGATGAGTTCCACAGTTGTGTTCTCAAATTTGGAAAAGACCATGAATCAGGCGAGGGTCAGTCTCCACAACAATCCCTTACAGAATTTCAGAAGGTCTACCCACATTCACTGGAGAGACAGAATGCCCCTCAATCTAGAAAGGAAGCCAGATTATCTAAATGGATCTGGTTTACTATTACAGATTTTTAAGAAGAAACGGTATGAATGTAAGACATAGAATGTTTTAGGATTATTAAATAAGGCTTCCTGAGAGAGTTGGGTTCAAAGCTCAATTCTAAGGGAAACAAAAGAGGAAGAGAAAATTAATTGTTGCACAATTGTAAAGGATCGAAGAGGAAAACAGCAACTCATAAATTTTTAAACTAGCAGTTTAAGCGTGGTAAAGTCAATAAATCCCTAAAACGACCCTAAAATAGACTGTCATATACTGAACTTTTACAGATTACATTCTGAACTATAATGTTTCCTATCTTTAACAGGAAGTATGAAGGAGGAAAATCAAGATGTGAAAAGTTTTTATACAAGAATATTAAATAAGCAGCCCAATGAAGTACAAATACCTGAATGGAGGTAGGGGTGAGAACTCTCTATATCTAAATATGGCTACATGAATTTTTTGTGTTTTTCAGAGCTTAATCCACCATGGCTTAACCCACTACCACCAAGACTCATCATACATATGCTATTTTAAAAATACAAACTATATTCTTTTCTTTTTAAATCTTGCTTTTTTTTAGTCTCACTCTGTTGCCCAGGTTGGAGGGCAGTGGCATGATCTCAGCTCACTGCAAGCTCCACCTCCCTGGTTGATGCCATTTTCCTGCCTCAGCCTCCTGAGTAGCTGGGACTACAGGCGCCCACCACCACACCCGGCTTATTTTTTGTGTTTTTAGTAGAGACGGGGTTTCACCACGTTAGCCAAGATGGTCTCGATCTCCTGACCTCGTGACCCACCTGCCTCAGCCTCCCAAAGTGCTGGGATTACAGGCGTGAGCCACCGCACCCGGCCCAAATCTTGCTTTTTTTTAAATTCAAAAAGATCACATGCTTAACATCAACTTGGTTTCAAAAATACTTCAGGTCTTAAAACTAAGGGTACCACAACACTTATTTTGCCATTTGTGAATTTCACGTCGAAAAGTGGACGTTTTCAGCACGAAAACTTATCTTCAAAACTCACCGGGACATTCTATCATAAATTAGGATATTTTCACAAACAATATAGTTTTCTCTTTAATATTCTATATTTTTCATTTCTTCCACGTCTTTGTGGTCCAGATGCTTAAAGTTGAAGTGGTCCTGGATTTTCATAAGCACACACAGCTTATTTGCTTCAATAATGTTGTAGGTGAGGCCTTTTTCTCCTAAAGCTGTCCTGTCCCCCCTATGCACTAGAGGTAGGTCTCATAGTCTGGCTCCTCTGCTTGGTTTACAGGGAGATCCAAGTTCACAACAATGGTGATTTGCTTCACATCAATCCCTCCAGTGCAAACATTTGTTGTTACGAGAACCTTCTCATCCTGAAACTTCCGAATGATGGAAACTCACTGCTCCATGGTCAGCTCTCCACTTAACAGACACCTGGTTGCCAGCCTGCATCATCTCCATGATCAACCACTTGGCATTTCAATGAGTCTGACAGAAGATGATGGCCTGGCCAATGGTGATGCCACCATAAATGTTGCACAGAGCTTGGTATTTGTCTTTCCTGTTCTTGCACAACACATAATACTGCCAGATGTTGTTCAAGGTCAGCTCCTCTTTGCGTAACTTGGTAATTTAGGGATGGGTACAATTCACTCAGCAAAATGCCACACGGAGTAGCTATGAGCTACTGAAACAAATTCAGACCCAATTACATAACAGTAAATTTTGAATAAACTCATAGGTACTAGCTATTATATCACCAATTGTTGTCTAACACATCTAAAATATAAACTACAAAAAATTTTAATAAAAATAGTGAAAACCTTGAATGAAACTTGAATCTGTACTTTTAAAAAAAATTCATCCATTTTAAAATAAAAGTACTTTGCTACAAATTGTTAAAATGAATAGAGTATTTTAAAGGCTTTTTCCCCCCACTGTAGTAGTCATTATTGAAAGCAAAAATGCAATACAATCCAGGCCTTTGGAATTTCCTGCTATTTATGAAACAGCTTAAACAAAATGCCTCTTTAATAAGTTGCTAAGGGAGATCCATGAAAACTGCAAAGAAACTGCTCTGACAAATTCTAATAAGGAAAGTCATCTGAGCACTTTGCTTATAAAAACTCTAAACAGCACTAATCAAACTACCTACTGGGCTTTGGTTTTAATAAGGCATGTTAAGCTAGAGCTCACATCAATTTACATGACTCACCTAAACAAAACATAAATTGCATTAAAGATACAAAAGGTAGTCGCTTACCTACTAACATCCAGTACTTTACAATGTTCTATGCATCATATTAAATTATACATATACACATATCTAGAGAGATACATTGATATCAATAAGTCAGTTGACAATCTATCTCCAGGCCACTTTTGAATTATCTACTATAACCTCCAACTACAGAAAGATACCATATTGTATGATTACTACACTATGATATAGTTCAATGAACTTGATATTCTATCCCCAAGATATTCACTATGTTTCCTAATAATTCAGCAAACTACCCAACTTGCTCTCATCCAAAATATAAGAATCTGTTTTAAGATTTAAGAACGTGGGCCAGGCATGGTGGCTACCGCCTGTAATCCCAGCACTTTGGGAGGCAGAGACAGGTGGATCACCTGAGGTCAGGAGTTCAAGACCAGCCTGGCCAACATGGTGAAACCCCCATCTCTACTAAAAAAAAAGACAAAAATTAGCTGGGCGTGGTGATGGGCGCCTGTAATCCCAGCTACTCAGCTCAGACAGGAGAATCACTTGAACCCGGGAGGCGGAGGTTGCAGTGAGCTGAGATCGCGCCACTGCACTCCAGTCTGGGCCACAGAGCGACACTCCGTTTCAAAAAAAAAGATGTAAGAATGTAAATAAATAAACTCTAAAACATTTGCCTTCTGTCGTATACTAGACCAAGCAATTCACCTTTCACTAAATCCCTCAACATAAGCTTTCTTATTTCCATAAAAGTAAATTCAGCAGAATTCATCCAATAACTACCTTAAAGATAATGTGAAGAAAATCAATTTGATTCCATTTCTAGTTATTTGGGCCAATTAGTTTGTGTTACCTTAAGAAGGGTGTCAGATCATTGCACTACTAAACATTATCCTGCCATCTGATGGATTTAAGAACATTACACCACTACTCATTGGATAAGTGAATAATCATCAGCGTTTCTATTTGTATTCAGTGTAGCTCACGGCACACCACAAATCATCCCCAACATGCCCTCAGCTTTTCTATGTACCTTTATAGAAAGAATACAATTACTATTCTTACTCCCTTCCAAAGATAGAAATTCACCTTGTGACATTTTTCTTTCCAAAATTACTCAAGAACAAATACAACATATTTCCAGATAGCCAAGTTCTTAAATTCATATATGCATCCAAAAACTTGAAACTCAATTTGCAAACACAATCTACATAACACTGGCTCTAGGGTGTAAAGAATCTAGACCCAGATACTGATATGTCAATTAAAACCTAGCTGCTCCCTACAAAAATGAATAGTAAGTTTTAAATATATTACTAGAGTATTAACCAAATCTAAACACACACAAATGAGTTAGCCAAGAGAACACGGATAACTGTAGGAAAAACAGTATGTGTTTCTTTTTAATGTCTGATGGCACCTATAATTATATAAACTAATTCAGACTCCACAACTTCAACAGCTACAGCAATTTTAAGAACACCCGAGGCATAGTAAATAAATCATGCAAATTTCACATCTTTGGTGGCACCACAAAATGAAAAGTATTGAGCTGGATTACATGTCTGACCTGACAAGACAATTCTTAAATCTTTCTCCTATCTAAAATAAACTATACATTACATGTTCCAAGATTTATGTATGGCTACTATTAAAGATCAATCACTTCTAAAAACATGTACATCCTATTTCAGAAAAAATAAAAGCAAATAGAGTACCACAGCACAGAATATGTCTGAAATTTGGTTTTGTTTGATATCTGAAAGTTAAGTTTTTGACATTTACCAGCAGTCCCACAACGTGCTGGCCCTATGCCATCATGGCCTGGTGCCAGCCTGACGTAGGGCCATGCTAAAAATAGCAGCTAAGCAGCAGCTGTAACACATAGGTCCTTCTGACCTCAACTTTATTTCCCTAAAGGGTGATTGGAGGAAGAGGGGGACAACTTGAGGGAATGAGGAAAATGGAATATACTCTCAGTAGGTATTACTTATCTCTTCTGATTTGTCTTCTTTTCTACCACACACTCTTTTCTCCTCCCTTCCCTCACCCCATCCCCAAGAAAGGAAAGGACAGAGGAAGAGAAGAAAGAAAATGAGGGAAGAAAGGAAAGAAAGAAAGAACAAACTGGAGCTGTGAGGCAAGTTGGGTTCAGAGCCTTTCCACACCTGCTGCCCTCAAGTCTCACTTGATTCTACACTGCCATCATCACAAAGCAGCCATTGGTCATTTCAGTCATCAGCTTTACCACTGTCTAGAAAAAAGTATAAACCACAATCCTGAAAAGACTGGCTAGGTCACTGGGCTGAAGGTATATCAGACAAAAATTACACAAGTGATATTGGGGGAAGAAGGGAAGAAGAACTGTAAAAATGGCATCGAGAATACAAAATCCTGGCCAGGCACAGTGGCTCACACCTGTAATCCCAACACTCTGGGAAGCCAAGGCGGATGGATCACCTGAGGGCAAGAGTTCCAGACCAGCCTGGCCAACATGGTGAAACCCCGTCTCTACTAAAAATACAAAAAATTAGCCAGGCGTGGTGGCACGTGCCTGTAATCCCAGCTTCTCGGGAGGCTGAGGCACAAGAATCACTTGAGCCCAGGAAGTGGAAACTGGAGACTGCAGTGAGCCAAGATTGCACCACTGCATTCCAGCCTGGGTGACAAGAGAGACACTCTGTCTCACCAAAAAAAAAAAAAAAAAATCCAAAGTGCTAAGGATAAGGAAACTTGCAGAACACTAAAAACCAAAGTCATAAAGGAACAGGGCTAACATATTACATATTTAAAAGTTTGCTCACATAAAACAACCAGATTACAAACATGGTGTTTGGGTTTTAGAATCTTATTTTATGACAAGTACTTATAAAAATCACGACAATCTTCTTTATAGAAATGAGTTAATTGAAAAGGCAGCAGCAGGAGTAAAGGTTCAGCATCACCAGGCCTCTACCAACAAAGACCAATAGCCACACCAGAAGAGACTCCCGGTATGCCCCTTATACCTAAATTACAGAATCCCTACACAGTACTACACTCATAAAAATGCTAGTAACTGTCAGCAAACATTTATCACATACAACCTGGCATATAAAAAATTCTAATCCGTACTGATTGTAATTACGTAAGAGAATTTAAAACTTGCTTTTGTGGACTTATTCTACATGATATCTTCTTATGTGTATTTTCTCTATAAAATCTTCCAACATTAGAGATCTGATACCAACTAACAATGAAAAATATTTTAAGTAAACAGACTCTTAAGTAAGGCAGGAATAGGAAACCAGTCACCTGAGTTTTAAGCACATTAATTCACTAAATGAGCTTCCAATCTATCTGATCAGCTTATTCAGTTAGTAAGAGTTTAAATGTACTGACAGGTTCTACTGCATCCTTCCAATTAACATCAGCATTCAGGAATTGCACAGATAAAACTCTATCTTTCAAAGAATGTCAAATCTCTTTACCAGCAACAAGAAATAATATAATTGTAAACATTTTAAAAGGAACTTAAAATGAGATATTTAATTTCTCAAATATACTTTGAAAACCTAACTTTGCTGCATATATACGATTAGATCTAACCTGCAAGTTAATTTCTTTCAAAACTTAACATCTCATGGAAGACGATCAAAATCACCCAACATAACCATCCTCCAAAGCTGAAATTCATTCCTAAAAGACATTTTTTTAATGTAGTAGTTTTTCAGGTAAAATTAATAGAGTTCTGGAGATTATTTGCACAACAATGTAAATGTACTTAACACTGCTGAACCACACACATAAAAATGGTTAAGATGGTCAATATTATAGTATGCCCATTTTAAGACAACCAAAAATTTTTTTAAATCCTAATATGTGTAAATATCCTTATGATTTTTAAATAAATCCTCTCAATTGAAAAAAAAATAACATTTTAAAATCATACCTATGATCACAATTTAAAATCCAGGCCACTGTGAAAGTCACTCTAGAAAGTAGCAACACACTGTAAAGCTAAACCTTCTAGAATAGGTAATGATGATGCATCATGGACAGTATTGCTTGAGTACCAACCAAAGAGGCTGCATGTGTCTGGCTCTGTTTTTAACAGCAACAAAAGCTTTTCTACTTTTTTCCCTGTGTTTTGGTTTCCTCATCTGTAAAATAGAAACAATAATGGTCCCTAACTCATATGGCTGTTAAGAAATACATAAAGGAAATGAGTGAAGTGGAATATACTCTCAGTAGGTCTTACTTACCTCTCCTGATTATATTCCAGGGCAGTATTTGGCACCTGGTTAAGTGCTATGAAATGTTAGTTGTTATTACTCTTACTATTAGTAAATGTTGTAGAAGTATTAAGAGTCTCACCATAAATCACGTCCAGCTGGTTCAGTGAAGAACTGCCCCAAGTCATACAAAAAGGCTTTAAAGGCTGGGTGTGGTGACTCACACCTGAATCCTAGCATTTTAGGAGGCTGAGGTGGGTGGATCACTTGAGGTCAGGAGTGCGAGACTAGCCTGGCCAACATGGTGAAACCCCGACCCTACTAAAAATACAAAAAGTTAGCCGGGCGTCATGGTGCATGTCTGTAATCCAGCTACTCAGGAGGCTGAGGCAAGAGAATCGCTTGAACCCGGGAGGCAGAGGCTGCAGTGAGCTGAGATTGCACCACTGCACTCCAGCCTGGGCAACAAAGGGAGACCCCATCTCAAAAAAAGAAAAAAAAAGGTTACAGAGAGTACTACAATTTGGAGGCCACATCATTTATGTGAAAGAAGTACGTATATGTATAGGTACATCCCGAAGGATTATGTATATACTATTTACTGGTGAAGGAGGAGGAGGCATGTTTACAAAAACAATAAATTATATTTTAAAAACCTGGTCAAATACAAACAATACTGGAAAAGTTTTCATATATACACTAAGTTGAGAGCAAACTTCTGTTGTTCTATATTAGCACTTCAAATTTTCAGTAAATTCTTTATTATATGGGTATATGTATACATTCATGTAACAGCAAGTCCTCCACTTAATGCCATCAATAGCTTCTTGGAAACTGACTTTAATCAAAATGACATATTACAAAACCAATTTATCATAGGCTAATTGACATAAACAGTAATTTCCTATGGCATATTTCTGGTCACAAAAACATCACCAAACTTCTAAATAAAGACCACAACACTTCTAATATTAAACATTGAATGTGAGATGTACATACATTTTACGACAATTAATAAAAACAAGATAATTCTTCACCCAGTTATTCCAGTTCAAGGTAGCAGGTGGCCAGAGCCCGTCCCAGCAGCTCAGGGAGAAAGGCAGGAACCCACCCTGGATGGGATGCCACCCCCATTGTAGGGCACACTCACACACACCCACACTGATTCAGACTGCGGCCATTTAGATGGGACAATTTGCCTTAAGGTGCACATCTTTGGGATGCAGGAGGAAACCAGAGCACCCAAAGAAAACCCACGTAGACATAGACGACCATGCAAACTCCACCCAAGATAATGGCCCTGGCCAGAATTGACTTTTTTATTTTCTCATCAATGATATAGTGATACAATGTTATTCAAGGACTTGCTGTATAATCATACAGCTGTAATACAGTTCTGTAGTTAACAATCCTAACTTTTTCTGAACTTTAATCTCAAACATTACTATGATTTCCAAACATCCACGAATGTTTTACACTCGCAAGAATTGAGCATGCTAAAACCACTACTGCACTGCAGCCATTAGAATTTAGCCTGAAACTAAAATGCCATCTAGGAATACATTTATTAACATTCAGTAAATGTTAGCCAAATAACCTCTCCAAAGAGTTCAATTTACATTCAAGAATATGCTTGTTGTGATTTCAGAGACTATCAAATTAAGACACGGCCCAAACAGTAAGAAAAATATGCAACACAGCTTTGCCATTTCCTATGCCACTCTAAACAATTTACTCAACATGTTTGGGCCTCAGTTTTCTTATCAGGAAAATGGGAAAAACTGAAATTGAAGTCATCTTTTTATCTCTAAAATCTCCACAGCTCCACTAGTAGATAACAACTATAATGCAAGAGTATTTTATTTACAAAAATACCTTTCATCTTTCAGCATATTTTAAGAAATGAACTGTGGATCTGTACAGAGGGGTCACTGAAATATGCATGTGGTTACAACATTCAAATTATACCTGGGTTAATTTGTCTCCTTTTCTGTTCACCTGTGGACATCATCACATATATCTATTTCTAAACATATATACACACATATATTAGCTGACACAAAATTAGTTAAGTGAATTCTGCAGACATAAAACATTTAGCACACTCAAGCAACAGTTTACTATCAGCTGAAAGTCAATCTTTCAATCAGCTGGAAATTCAAAATGACATGGAATTTTGCACCGTATTCTCTGAAGCTTGCTTTAGCGATCTTTTCTAGATGAAAAAAAAATAAGGAAGTGTCCTATTTTTAAAGAACTGAAAAGCAAGTACAAAGCATATTCTTAGAGGGACACAAGGCACTGAAAGCAAAAACTGAAAAGACAACCAGGTTTTTATCTAACAGACACACTTTACTTTTGAGATCTGGGTAGGATTGACAAACAAAACGTCTCTTCACAAGACAAGACTCAGTAACACTTTTCTCCAGATTATCATTTGATACTGATTTTTTCAAAGCAGATGTATTTAAAGGGGGGAACAGTTCATGGTTTTGAATTTAAAGTAATCCCCAAATATTTACATGTTAAAAAATTAATAAACCACAAAAACTAAATTAGCCTTTTTGTTGTAACAAAGCACTATTTTAAAAATTATACCATGGTAATTTGAAAGGTAGCTAAAAACGGTTTTGTGGGTTTCATACCGTTTACTACCTTTTTAAAAGAACCTGCCTATAACCCGCTTTGTTTCTAAGATATTTATACTTACCTATAATCTTTCATTTTTAGGATATTTGTGCTCTTAAGTCAACAACAGTTTGAGTTTGATGACTGCCCCTATAAAAATTTCTAACACTAAATGAGTTTGTTTTGTCATATGTATATGTAAGTATGCTTCTTAAAATAAAGGTACCAAATTTATTTTGCCTCAGTGAAGAAAACTTACAGTCTAACACACAAAAAAATAAAGCATGTGGAAATAGTACAGATCCAATCATGTGATTTTCTTTTTTTTTTTTTTTTTTGGAGACAGGTTCTCGCTCTGTCACCCAGGCTGGGTACAATGGTACAATCTCGGCTCACTGCAGCCTGCAGCCTGCAGCCTCCACCTCCCAGGTTCAAGCGACTCTCCCACCTCAGCCTCCTGAGTAGCTGGGATTACAGGGGTGTACCACTACGCCCAACTAATTTTTGCATTTTAGTAGAGATAGGGTTTCACCATGTTGCCCAGGTTGGTCTCGTGATTTTTCAGAGGGACAACTCTTATAAAACAAAACATGTCATTCCTACACTGCCTATCACTGAACATATTACTAGCTGAAATCACACATTCTTAACTAAGCCGTGAATATGAGTGTAAGCAGAAAGAGATGCTGGTCCGTATCTTTCCATATGAAACATTCATAGGGTTAGAATTGAGACAGCAATTGATCATCCATTGTGAAAAAAAAAAAAAAAGAGGTCCAGGATAAAAATCTTAAAAATCAGTGAGGACGTACTTACGACAATAATGACTTAAACTGTTCAATTAATTGCAATAATTCTATTAAAGGACATGTTCCAACGACATCCTGATGTTTCTAAAAAGGCAGGCATCAGTCTCACATCCGCAAAATAGATGAAACTCAATGCAAAGTGGAAAAAAATAATGAGGGTAGCCTTTTCAATCCAAGGGTGTACTTGTAACACAACTGAGTTGCAAGAAATTAAAGACTTTAGAAAGAGTGAAAATGTTTGCTTAACCCAAATCCGCCATTTTCACCTTCCATTATTGTCACTGTGTTTTGAACATTTTAGATTTTCTCAATGGAGCAACATTATCCTTCAGAGAACTAAGTATGATAACGAATTCCAAGTATTCCTAAAACTGAAAATTTAACTTCCTTCAGAACAACGCTAAGGACCTATCAAGCACTGAAACACTTTCAAAAATCACTTATATAAATCAAACATCTCAACTCACACAAAAGAACAATAAAAAATACCTATGCAACTGGTTTCAAAATGTATTGTGTATTTATTAATTAAAAGGCAGAAAAAAGGTAGGATCTGATATAAAATTATTCTATATTAACCTTGAAAAAGCATTCAATGAAATGTCCTATCATCAATAAACAAGTATCCAATTTTCAATATGCATTCAGAATCGTCTTTATTTAGTGATCTCTAGTCTGCAAAGAAAAATCAAAATATTCAAAAACCAATAAATTATCTGACTGAAATTTGTACCCATCTTAATTCTAATAATGTTCTTTTACTGCTTTGCCACCCCCACAAAAAAAAAAACCACAAAACTTTAAGTTATGAATCTGAAAAGAGTGTAAGAATGTGTTTACCAGAATGTTAAGTGGAATGCTGGGCGATATTCTTTTCTCCCAAAAGTAAATAGAATAAAAGGCCATTTACAAGGCCATTCCTTTTAAAATGTATCTCCTTCCTTCAGAAAGGACCTTCACACACACTCAAGCACACACACACACATATGCGAACACACCAAAACAAATAATATAAATTAAAAACTCCAGGATAATTTTTGTAAGTTTATTACAAAAATATATGCTTCTAGTTTTAAGAAAAACCCAACCATAAAATAGGTATAAAGGAAAAAGTTAAAGTCCCCCCCAAAAACCTTAACCATTCACTTAACTGCCCTTCTCGAAAAATACCCATACTTCCAAGATTGCTTGTGTAGCCTTACAGACATTTTTATGCATCTATACGCCAAGTCTTTTTGTTGTAAACACAAATTGCAGCACACTATATGAAGTTTTTAACTTTTTAAATATTCTGGTAATCTTTCCTTGTCAGTATATATAAATCTAATTCATCTTTTCATAGTTGAATAGTATTCCATTGAGTATTTCTTAGGCACTTCTCTTCTGTAGAAATTTAGGTTAACTCCAGCTTTTTACTCTTGCAAACCACACTGCAATGAGCATCACGATACAGAACATCATTACACACTAATATCAGTATTATCTATAGGATAAATTCCTTAAAAAGACAGAAAAAGATGGTGTCAAGCAGCAGCGTAGGCAGAATCCTTTTTCCCAAATCTCTTCGACCAATTCTGGGTATTGTCTTTTTAGTCTTCACCAATGTGGTAGAATAAAATGGCATGTCATTTTTATTTGCATTTTTTTTTTTTTTTTTTTTGAGACGGAGTCTCACTCTGTCACCCAGGCTGAAGCGCAGTGGTGCGATCTCGGCTCACTGTAACGTCTGCTTCCCGGGTTCAAACGATTCTCCTGCCCCAGCCTCCCGAGTGGCTGGGATTACAGGCGCACGCAACCACTTTGGCTAATTTTTGTATTTTTAGTAGAGATGAGGTTTCACCCTGTTGGCCGGGCTGGTCTCTAACCCCTGACCTCAGGTGATCCGCCCACCTTGGCCTCCCAAAGTGCTGGGATTACAGGCCTGAGCCATCGAGCCCAGCCTATTTGCATCTCTTTATGTAAGAATGAAGATGAGTATGTTTACTGCCCATCTACATGTCTTCCTCTCTGAAATGTGTTGCCCATTTTCCTATTGGGTTATCCATCTCTCTTCTTGACAATTTTTACAAGTTTTCTACCAACCTTTGGTCCAATGTGCTGTATTGGCCCAATTAACTGCTAAATTTGATTTGTAGTGTTTTCAGACCTACAGAAACTTTTCGATTTTCTTTTTTTCCTCTTGAGACAGAGTCTCAGTCTGTTGCGCAGGCTGGGGTGTGCAATGATGCGATCTCAGTTCACTGCAACCTCCGTTTCCCAGGTTCAAGCCATTCTTCTGCCTCAGCCTCCCAAGTAGCTGAGATTACAGGCATGTGCCACGATGCCTAATTTTTGTATTTTTTGGTAGAGACGGGGATTTGCCATGTTGGCCAGGCTGCTCTCGAACTCCTGACCTCAAATGATCCACCCATCTCAGCCTCACAAAGTGCTGGGATTACAAGCGCGACTCACTGCGCCCAGCCCTTTTTGATTTTCATCCAATTAAATTTATCTATTTTTTCCAAGTTTGAGTTTCAGGTCATACCAGGGAAGCTCTTTGCCAGACAGTAACTTGGGGAATTTTTTTTTTATGTAACTTCCAAATCATCACTTAAATGATGTCGATAATACTTACATACCAGCACCTGCAGAGACAGCTCCCTTCCAATATTAATTATCAATTTTTTTTTTTTTTTTTTTTTGAGATGGAGTCTTACTCCGTCACCCAGGCTGGAGTGCAGTGGTACGATCTTAGCTCACTGCAACCTCCGCCTCCTGGGTTCAAGTGATCCTTCCACCTCAGCCTCCCAAGTAGATGGGACCACAGATGCGTGCCACCATGCCTGGTTAAGTTTTTCTACTTTTGGTGGGGACAGGGTTTCACCATGTTGCCCAGTCTGGTCTAGAACTTCTGAGCTCAAGCGATCCACCCACCTCAACCTCCCAAAGTTCGGGGATTACAGGTGTGCGCCATCATGCCCGGCAATATAAATTACTTAACAAAAATAAGCCAACTACTCTTTCTCTAAAAGTTTCCTATAATCAACTGATGGGCAAGCTCCGTGCCAATTAAATATTGCTTACAACTACTATAACAAAGGCTTAATTTTTTCCCTTAAATTTTTTCTTAAAATATAGAAGTTGAGAAATAGTAACTACCAATGGGTTTAATTTCTAAGAAACCCCTCAATCCTTAAACTATCAACAGCATAAATGTAAAATAAAGTCCAACAACTAGATTTTCCCTATTGTAGCTATAATTTAGTCATCTCTACAAAAGTCAATGAATACTTTCTGTACAAACTTGTAATTTTGCAATACCAGAAAACTGCTTTATGATGCTATCAACAAAGTATTCTGTTCTTTTCCATTTCAAGAAACTGAAACAAACAAAAGCGTTCTACCTCAAATCAAAATTATAAAATAAGCCTTTCAAGTTAGCATATCAATTCAAACCACTACTTGAAGCTAAATTAAATGGTTAATCTAGCCACCCTCTCTCCGTTCCCCATAAAGGGAGGTGGGGGGAACCCTGATCATAAGTGTTCTATCTCACAGTGCCAGCTGCCAGGCATTTAACAGCCTTCCATCTCTAAAGCTGACTGGCACAACAAGTAATACAACTTGGAAGTTAAGGCAAAGGGCAGAACTCAGAGGGAAAAAAAGAATATTTTCCACAATTGGTATAGCACTTGTTTAGCACGTATGTGTTTCTGAAGTGGTGGTCAACTCTTCAAACTACACGAGAAACATCACACCACTTCACGTCAACCACTGTCAATTCCATTCAGTGGCCTCCTTCCCCTTTGGGGACTATTCAAAAAGTTACTATTTTCTTTTACAACTACTCACCCAGGCCTCTTCCACTGATGAAAGCAGGCAAAGCCCACGCTGTGTGTCTGTCTCCTAGAGAAGATTGCCTCTTTTATTTATCGCCCCTTGGCTTTATTTTCACAGTGAATTCCTGGCTTAAATGCAATCAGCCAAGAAACCCTCCCTATGTGCTCTCCTGTCATTCCTCATTGCTTACAAGCAGAGTCAAGCACAGGGAGAGGGGAAAAAAAAAAAAAAAAAAACCCTCAACATTGCCAGCCAAGCCATAAAAATTCGCAGACTCTAGTTTGTTATACTGAGAAGCCATAGATGTGCTTCCATCCATCGCTAACCGGCAGGAAACAGACAAAACAAAGGTATAACTTGAAAGAATGTTAATTAGATTTGTTTTAAGGAAAAAAGGATAGATGAATAGCCTCAAAAGCTAAACCCCCTCTAGACAGAAGGAAAGAGTGCCCAACATAGAAAAGGCAACACTGGGGGCTGCCTTTGGAAATAAATGACCATGCAGAAAATCACGTTTGCAGATTGCATTAGAATTCAAATTAACCAGACAGGATTAAAACAAATCTTAATTCTCTCTTGGGGCCCTATCCAGACCCCCACCCCACTCCCAAAGAAAAGAAGAATAAAAGGAACTGACTACAGAAAAAGAAAAAGGATTAAGTTAACAATCAAAGAGATAGAGATGCGTCCAAATCTATCCCCATTCATTCGGTGCCGGGTTCACCATGCTACAATTTCAAGTACACTAACATGGGAGGGGGTCAGAAAATATGCCATTTGCAATCAGGAGAAAAAAATGGGAAGTTTCACTACAGCATTGTTCTTTTCAGTCTGGCTCAAACATTCCCAGCGCTATGGCTGAAAAAAGATCTGGACAGGGGAAAAAGAACATTTTGGGGGAGGGGGAACAGGAGACGCTTTTAAACTAAGGTATTTGAGAAAACTCTCAGGATCTGTCAGAGAAAGGAGGGCTGTGCAGCTCTAAATCACAAGTCCTTCTCTCGCCTTTGTCAAATATCTTCTACTTTACAAGCCCTGAAAAGAAATAAAGAGACTCTTTTGTTTGGTTTCTCCTTTTCGGAGGGTGACAGAAAACTGAAAGGGGCACAAATAAACCTGAAAATGAGAACAAAGTGCTGGATCGTGCCGGGCTGCCGCGCCGCGGGGACGCGGGAGCGGCCGCCGAGCCCTCTGCCTCGCGCTCCTGCAGCCCGCTCGCCCCTTTGGCTGCGAGCGGCAAATCCGCAACTGCTGACCGCGGCTCGCCCGGGGCACCACGACCTGACCACACAGCGCAAACAAAACTCGGGCGGCGGGGCACAAGGGCTGCGCCGCGGCCCGCACAGGGGCGTCTGGAGGCAGCTCCAGAAAAAAGGGAAGCGCGAGCGACTCCTCCTCGGACTCGCGCCCTTTAATTAGGGGGCGTCCTCCGGGCGAGATGTCCCTCCGGAGACGGAGTCCGGTCCGCCGCCACCTCCTCTCTGAGCCGCTTGGAGACTGAGGAGGCGCAAAGAAAAGGACATTTAAACCCCGGGCGGCCAGTGGAGCTCGCCCGGGCCAGACGCCACAGCGACCTGGGAGCGCCGCGGCCGCTCGCCCGTCGGAGCCCGGGGAGGAGCGGCCGCCGAGCCGCTTTAAGTGTATTCCCCTCCCCACAAATCGCGTGGGGCGGGGGCCAGAAAGAAAAAGGAGCGAGCGACAGGCAGTGGGAGAGGGGGGGGAGCGCCAAGCAGCCGGGCCGCGGCCGGCATTGTCTGCGGCCCGCGCCCCCTCCCCCGCCCCGCACAGCCCCGCCACACACACCCTCGCGGGAGGCCGGCCGTCCGCCCGCGCCTTTGTCCACATCCACCCTCGAAACCGGCGAACAGCCCTCCAGGATGTGCTCCCCGGCAGAGGGCGGGGAGGGGAGCGCGGGCCGGGGGCGCGGAGCCCTCGGAGGGGCGCGTCCTGCTGATTCATTTCCCACTCGCGCTGGCCCGTCCGGGGCGACGGGGGGCAGGGAAGGGAGGGAGGAAATGGGCGCTCCGCTCAGAAGGACCGTCCGGGCCAGTGAGGACACCCGCAGGGGTGCGGGCGCGCGCGGAACTAGGGGCTGTCTGCAGGAGAGAAGCGGGCGCCCCCCCACCCAGGGACTGACGGACGGACAGACGGCTCCCGATTGCCCCGTGACTCACCGACTTGCAGGACGTTGTCTACGCAGCCGCTCTCCAGCAGCGCGATGCCCCGGCGGAAGGGCAGCCGCGTCTCGTCGCCGCCGTCCGCCGCCCCGGCAGCCCCCACCGACGGGGCCCCGGCCCCCGCGGCGGCGGCGGCGGCAGCGGCGGCGGCGGCCG